>NC_134700.1:160554052-160729052 GCF_043290135.1 Rhipicephalus microplus | reverse complement strand
GTCCCGTTAAGAGGCTGTGTTTAGAAGTGGTTAACGATTTAGAGTACTCGGTACTCTACTATGGGAGAGCTGAGAGCCGTCCCTTGGAAATGGAGCCTCACAGCCATGGTACTGAGTCTCACACTTTATTATACAAGACAGTACATTGGCATATTTGGTACATTGGTACATTGGTACATTGGATTTCGAACAGGCTACTCAACAATTGACCACATTCATACTATCAATCAGGTAATAGAGAAATGCTCAGAGTATAACCAACCACTATACATAGCCTTCATAGATTACGAGAAGGCGTTTGATTCAGTAGAAATATCAGCCGTCATGCAAACACTGCGGAATCAGGGCGTAGATGAAGTATATATAAACATTCTGGAAGAAATCTACAGGGGATCAACTGCTACCATAGTGCTTCATAAAGAAAGCAACAGAATACCAATCAAGAAGGGTGTAAGGCAGGGGGACACAATTTCCCCAATGCTATTTACCGCGTGCTTACAAGAGGTTTTCAGAAGCCTAGAATGAAAACAGTTAGGGATAAGAGTCAATGGAGAATACCTTAGTAACCTGCGCTTCGCCGATGACATTGCATTGCTGAGTAACTCGGGGGACGAATTGCAACTCATGATTACGGAGTTAGACAAGGAGAGCAGAAAGGTGGGTCTTAAAATTAATCTGCAGAAAACGAAAGTAATGTACAATAACCTCGGCAAGGATCAGCGCTTCGAGATAGGTAATAGTGCACTTGAAGTTGTAAAAGACTATGTCTACTTAGGGCAGGTAATAACCGCCGAGCCGAACCACGAGATTGAAGTAACTAGAAGAATAAGAATGGGGTGGAGCACATTCGGCAAGCACTCTCAAATTATGACAGGTAGATTGCCACTATCCCTCAAGAGAGAGAGAAATAACTTTATTGGGTTGAAAAAGAAGGGGTTTAGGAGCTAGATGGGTGGGGCCCCATGTCCAAGGCTCCACTGGCTTGCGCCGCCTGCCGGACGTGGTCCAGGAGTGCTAGTTGCACCTCCGGGTCCGAGCTAGCGAGGAGTGCCTCCCATTGCTCCAGAGAGTTTTCTATTCTATACATACGCTGTAAGCGATCAAGTTCATTTGGCCGTTTAGAACAACTCCATGAGATATGGTAAAGGGTCGGTGGCGAGTCGCGACACCACGGACAATCGCGCCCATACAAAGTTGGATGAATTTTGTGCAGTCGTAATAAATTTGGATAAACTCCCGTTTGAATTTTACGGAGGTCTATGGCGTCTTCCCCTTTAAGAGATTTGTGGGGGGCGCCATATTTCTGCCGCGTGTATCGCTGGTGAGCAAGAAGCTCTCGCGGAGCCATCCGAGCCGGCTCGTTTTCCTCCTCCTCGCGAAAGCCGTCGTTGCTGGGTGGTGGTAACAGCGAGAAAGGCTGCTGCTCCGCTCGGTTAGTGAGCGCTCGAGCTAGACCGTCCGCCCTCTCGTTACCCTCTAGGCCTGTATGTCCAGGGCACCAGACTAACCTATAAGTGTTGCTCAATTCGCCGCCTAAAAATTTGCAAATGTTTAATGGGAGGCGGCCCTTCGTGAATAGCCGGCACGCCTCTTGCGAATCTGAGAGTATGGTGATGTACGTCTGGCCGTCGCTGCGCTCTCGACTTTTAATCGCCAATGCGATGGCGAAACACTCGGCCTTGGTGATAGATGTAGTGTACAGTGATGCGCTGGACGCCATGTTTCTCGTGTCACTGCTTACCATTGTGACGACGCAGCGCTTCCAGTTATACCTGGAAGCGTCAACGTATACCACGTTCTCATTGCCTCTAACTAATTTTCTGATCCATTTTACACGCTCCTCTCGCCTTTCGTGATGCTGCTCCTTGGTCATGTTCCTGGGGATAGGGGCGATCGAAATATGTCGTCAGGCTTGGTCTGGTACGTCCACCAGCTCCTCGTCCAAGTTTTGGGGTTGGGGTGTTATACCCGCCCTCATCAGTATCTCTCTTCCCGACTTCGTCTGGCTGAGGTGGTTGCGCTGAGAGATCAATGTTGATGCTTTCAGTTCAGCGTATGTGTTATGCAGGCCGATCTCGAGAAGCATCTGTGTCGGAGTGCTTATCGGTAAGCCTAATGCTGCCTTGTAAGCCCCTCTGATGATAGAATCTACTTGCTCTTCCTCGCTCTTGTTCAGCGTGTGGAAAGGCATGCTGTATGTCAATTTGCTCATTACGAGCGCCTGCACTAATCGGACAGTATCACTTTCTTTCATGCCTTTTTTGTGGAAGGTGATCCTCTGAATCATCCTAGCCACTTGTTTAGTTGCTTATTTAAGAAGGCCGATAGTGTGATTTGCCCTACCGTTGCTTTGAACCCAGAAACCCAGGATCCGGGCGACGGTGACTTCTTTAATTTTCTGCTTTTCGATTTCAATTTCTATTTTCCCGTTACTTTTGTAGCGTTTGCTGTGTATTCTGATCACCTCCGATTTTTCGGGTGCGCAGCTGAGACCACTGGTTCTGGCAAAGTTTTCGACAGCCAGTGCCGCCTCTTGCAGAGTCTGCTCTTTGCTGGCCAGGGACCCCCGTGTGGCCCACAAAGTAATGTCGTCGGCGTAGAGGGTATAACCTAGCTGGGGTACACAATCCAAGGCCCGAGCGAGTTGACGCATGGCGATATTAAACAACAGAGGAGATATTATGGCTCCTTGAGGCGTTCCCTTGTTTGGCATTCGGAATGGCTCAGACCTAACGCTTGAGATACCAATTGTCGCCTCCCGATCGGTGAGAAAATCTTTTATATAGTTATATATCTTTTCCCCGCAACCAAATATATTTAGCTCTGAGAGTATAGCTTCATGAGAGATATTGTCAAAAGCTCCCTTTAAGTCTAGAGCAAGCAGCAAATGCTCTCCACCTTTGGGAACACCCTTGAGTACCTCTTCTTGTATCAGGAGGAAAGCGTCCTGTGTTGAGAGACCACTGCGGAAGCCCAGCATGGTGGCCGGAAACAGCCCCCTGTCCTCTATGAAATTCTGAAGTCTGGTCTGAACGACCCGTTCGAAAAGCTTCCCCATACATGACGTAAGTGATATAGGTCTGAGCGCCTGCAGGGAGGGCTTTTTTCCGGGTTTCGGAATGGTTATAATTTTGGCGGTTTTTCATTCTGCAGGGACCTTTCCTTTGAGCCAATAGTGTTCATTGAATTGTTTTGTCATGCCTTCGATGGCTTTGTCGCTAAGGTTTCTTATCATAGCATTCGTAGTTTGGTCTTCACCGGGGGCTGTGTTCCTCTTGGCTGCCTGAGCTGCCGCAAAGACCTCCTCCTTTGTTATCGGCTCGTCTAGTTTCTCATTTCTAGCTCCACTGTAACTCATGTAATTAGCCGAGTTACTTGGTGGACTATCACCAATATATCTCTCCTGGAGGGCTTTCACGAGATCGTCGTCCGTGCCCGGAAATGTTTCTGCGATTTTCTGCAGTGTTCTGCTTGTCGTGGATTTGGACTTGTCTGGATCAAGAATATTTCTTAGGATGGACCAAGTTTTCGCTGTGCTCAGTGTGTTCTGAAGCGAACTGCAGAACTTGACCCATCCCTCAGTAGCCAATTTGCTGGCATAGTCGTTTGCTTCCTCTGCAAGAGCAGCGATCCTACGCAGTAGTGTCCTATTCAGGTGTTGACGTTTCCAACGCTTTATTAGGCTGCGCCTGCTCTCCCATAGGTGTAGCAGACGGCTGTCTACTGCTGGCGTCTCTACGGTTCTGGCTATTTTCTTCGTAGTGATGGCGTGTACTGACTTTATGAACTCCGAACATGCCTCTATTGAGTTCGGTACAGATTCGGGTGGAGGATCTCGTTTCCTAAACTCAGTCCAATCTGTGATCGCCGCGTCGCCTATCAATCTACGCATTTTGGGTGTCGATATGGAGACGCTTATAATGTAATGGTCGCTTCCTAGATTTTCCTCCAGGTTTGTCCAGGATGCGTCTTTGAGGTTGAAGGTGAAAGTGAGGTCCGGGAACGTGTCTCTACATACGCTGTTGCCCACTCTCGTGGGCGCAATTGGGAGAGTTATTAAACTTAGGCCCAGCCTAGACGCATCATGTTCGAGACGCGTTCCCTTCGGCGAGTCTTTTGGGTAACCCCATGTGGTGCTGGGTGCGTTAAAATCACCCAAAAACAATAGGCGGTCCTAGTTGCCTGCGATTTTAACCGTCTCAGCAAGGAGCTCATTGAAGTCTTCGCCTTTGTCTCTTGGAGGACTGTATAGGTTCACTATTATAGTCTTTGCTTTGCCTCTTTTTTTGGGGGAATAAACTGATAATTTGGTGATTGATCTGTAGCGTTCCTATGTACTCATCTGTCTGTTGCTGCAATCGTCTTGCTCACCAGCGTCACTACGTGGGGATAATTTGAGTTCTGAAAAATATAATAACCCTGAAGCTTCACTATTCTGACACCAATTTCTTGCAAGCATATAACGTCGGGTTTAATTGGTGCCACATTGATATAACTCTGGAGTGCTGCGGCGCGTTTGTGAAAAGTGCGGCAATTCCACTGCCAGATCTCTAATTGTTCCACACTTCTCTGGTTATTTTTGGCCATGATGCATGGGTGCTTCCGCGTCGTCGCGATTCCCCTTAGATTGTTTGCTACTTCTAGCGGAGGTCGAGCGAGAGCGCTTGTTTATCGCCCTTTGCAAGCTGCTAACAGCGTCATTCACGAACTGCCTTTGAGTTTTTAATTGCTCACAGACGAAAGATTTTATCTCATTCATGAAATCGACTAGCAGTTTATTAACGTTAGCTATACCTTCCCTATTTTTGTCTAACTGTGCTTGTATTTGCTGCGTCGTGGTTTTTTACTGTCGTGCTTGAGATAGGGGTGGTTTTACCTGCGCACACCATCCCTTCCTCAACTTCATCCGACGCCGTGCTGCCCCCCGAAAGGGTGGGTTTCATTGACTGTTGATATGTCGTTTTCTGACTACATCCTCCAGCTATTCCTGTCGGGTTTTGTGGTCGTAGTTTAGCCTCTAGCCGTCTCTCTAATAAAGATATTGCTGCCTGTAAGTTATTTCGCTCTTCGGCCATTTGTTTTTTTAGCTGTTTGACCTCTTGGGTCAATCTCTTATTTTCTTGCAATATTTTCTTGTATTGTGGATTTTCTGTTATAGGAGCATTGGAAGACACTGACCCCGCAAAGCTCACCTGATTTATGTTTGTCCGGCCGGCGGCTAGGGCGTCTTGTGATTCCTCGCAGGAACCCATCTCGGCCGGAGGTCCGCGATGCTTTCGTTGGTTCTTTAAGCTGGGTTTCTCAGGGGCCGGTGGTGCCGTGTTAGTGTGATGTCTGTCCTTCCTTGAACGAGATCTCGATCGCGACCTTGACTGGGATCTTGATCGGGATCCTGAACGTGACCTTGACTGGCGCTGTTCCATCCGGTCTGAGCTGAACCATCGAGGCATGTTCATCCTTAGTAGAGGGAATTCTTCTGATGACTTGGCATCGCCGGTATATTCAGGTTGGCTGACCCAGTCTTTTGGCTGATCTGTCCTCAATTTCTTGGGAGGAGCGACGTTCTTAAGTTTTTTCTTGCACAGACTATCTCCTGTGGGGTGCTCACCGTCACAGATGACACACTTGGGGATGCAGTCGTGTCCTTGCATTGGTTCCCTTGCCCCGCACTTGAGGCATACATTGACATTTGGAGTTGGACAGACGTCCGAACGGTGTCCGGTTTGGAGGCATATCTTGCACACCTGTACTGTTGGCTTGTATGGGTAGCATATTAACTCGGCACCCATTATGTATACGCTCCTCGGTAGCACATTGCCCGTGAATGTGATAATCGCCGTTTTAGACGAGCCCAACATTCTTGCTCTCTCAATATTCACCCCTTGTGTCCGAACACGTAGGTTCTCCATTAGTTCATCTTGCGAAGTCCCGGCCGGTATTCCATGTACAATTCCCCGCAAGACGCCTTCGGGGTCGGCCACGTATGCATTAAAAGCGTGGACTTGTCCCCTGATCTTTAGTTGACTGATACCTCGCAGCCTACTCGCTACCTCCATGCTTGGCGTAGATAGGATTACAATGTTCGATCCTGGGTGAACCCGCAACAGGAAGTCATTGCCATTGAAACTTCGTTGGCAGGCATCTATCACAGCCCTGGAGAGTTCCAGTCCCAATATGTTTTTAACCCAGAGACCCTTATGCGGCCTCAGAATAATCTTGATGTCCTCTTTCGGTAGCGGAGGCGGGCCGCGTCGCTTTCTCCGTCTGAAACCCTGCGTGGCTTCACGTTTTTGTTTTTCGGTGGGCGGATTGCTTTCAAATTTCTCGTTCGCTTTCACAGCCTTCTCCATCAGGGATCGCTGCTTTTTTAACTGGTTTTTCTTTTGCCTGCGCGATAAAGCGGTATGCCAGGCATCCTCAGTCCATCCATGGCTTTCCGAACAAGTCGCGTCGCCAGTCTTGTTTCCGAAAGTCGCGTCAACAGACGCTGGTTCGTCATCTTTTGCCTGCCGAGACGAGACGCCACTCGCGTCCGTGTCAGCGGTGAGTGATTCCGGTGCCCGAGAAGGGCCGGGATAAGCTTCGTCAACTTCCATATGGCGAGAAAAGGCGATCAGCCCCGGCCAGCCATGCTTGGCAGAACAAAGTAAAAGTGACCGCCGCTCCTGCCAAGTTAGTCGGAGCGCTTACGCTGACTGAGCTTTCCCGCCGGCATTTTGTCGTGTCACAAAACAGGTAAAAAAAGTGAGGTAAACATCGCTCACCTTCGATCTCTGTCCCGTGGCAGCAAAGCAAACATCCAAATTTCACTATCTGCTAGTCCGTGCTCCCACAAACACAGAACACCGTCGTGTTCCGCACGTCGAAGTACCTTCCGGGACGCGCGACGCCGGCCGTAGTCGTTAAGGTGAGCGTCTCAACAAGGTCATCCAATCTGCCTGCGATGGTTTCTTCTCGTAAAGTTGATCCTGGCCCAGGCTTTGGGTATCCGTGGAATCAGGAGAACTTCACAAAGCACACTATAAGATTGTTAGATGAATTTGCGCGAAATTGCTCTTAGAAAAGCTTCGGGAAAGCGGAGCGCAGTGTGAACATGTCTTCACAGCTTGGCGCCCCCTGGCGGTCTCATCCCTCAAGAGGAAGGTATATAACAGCTGTATCTTGCCGGTACTTAGCTACGGAGCAGAAACCTGGAGACTTACAAAGAGGGTTCAGCTTAAATTGAGGACGACGCAGCGAGCAATGGAAAGAAAAATGGTAGGTGTAACCTTAAGAGACAAGAAGATAGCAGAGTGGATTAGGGAACAAACGGGGGTTAAGGATATCATAGCTGAAATCAAAAAGAAGAAATGGACATGGGCAGGGCATGTAGCGCGTAGACAGGATAACCGCTGGTCATTAAGGGTAACTGACTGGATTCCCAGAGAAGGGAAGCGGGTTAGGGGGAGACAGATGGTTAGGTGGGCAGATGAGATGAAGAAGTTTGCGGGTATAGATTGGCAGCAGCAAGCACAGGTCCGGGTTAACTGGCGAAACATGGGAGAGGCCTTTGTCCTGCAGTGGACGTAGTCAGGCTGATGATGATGATGATGACATTGGCATAATACGTGAAGTGCCGGACGATGATGAAGCTGTGAAAATGCGACCCCATAGGGTGCACCGGTGACATGCCTATTTGTACGCGCAGTTTTTCAATGACTGGTGGTCTCTTCATCATGTGCTTGTCGACAATAGACCGTTTATGATATCTCTATCTGACCTTTTTTGAGGTCACTTGTCATTCCATGGTGCCACATTTTCTTGAATATGGCCGCGTGACCTTCGTTGTTGAATGCTGTAATAATGAAAGTGTCGCGCTGGGTGAAACCAGCATGCGGAAGGCAACAACCACAGCATATTCACGGAATGAATGATGATGAGTGGGCGAAGCATCCGTCAGTCCGCCCGTTCTTTCGTCCGTCCATTCCTTCTTGCTTCTGTCCATACGTGCGTCCGTCCTTGCTTCCGTCCATGCCACCTTCCGTGTATCCGTCCATACGTGCATTCGTCCCTCCGGCTGTGCGTCCGTCCGTGCGTTCATTTGTCCGTTTGTGCATCCGTCCGTCCGTAATGACATAGAAACATAAAAACCGTAATGACATAGAAAGAAAAAAAACGGAAAAGAAAACACACTGTTCAACGCAGAGATGTGGTTTAGTTGATGAGATTACAGCCTGTGGGTTTTAGAAAGCGCAGCGGAATAAAAGAAAATAATCAGACTTGTAAATAGGATGGGCTCTAGATATCAAACAGATGTTTACTGACACTGTGGGCTTTGCGAACGTCTGTATATTTTCATCGCGTTATATCAGAAAACTTGCATTGGAAGTCTAGCGCTCGTCCTGTTTACGTGTCCTTTTCATTCATGTTTGTTCCGCTGCGTTTGCAAAAATGCACAAAAAAGCACCCCTGGGAAGTGGCGTCGTTGCAGGGCCTTGACGTCCCCGCATGGGAAGCCTAATCCCGGCAACTAATATTTGCTGGTTGCTGTCAGTAAAGATCATTCCTCCTTAATATGTCAGACACGCACATTCCAAGCTTCGCTTAATTGCCTCCATTCTCCCGATAGGGGAAGAGATCCCCGAATTTATTTTGAATAGGAAAATTCAGATCGGCTACGTCGGTTAAGTGGTACACGCCGCACATGCTCCAAACACGGGTTGTTAAGCGCGACATCCATTGTATACTCGTCGGCAAACAAGCAAGGTCCTATCAATCAAGCCTGCATTGCGGTGGTTCGTGCTTGCACAGCGTGCGCCACGCATGTGTGGATGACGTGTGCAATGCTGCGGCTCGACACGGGTTATCTGTTGCACAAGCTGCCGCGAAGGCAGCGCCACGTATCGGCGTCACTTTCTTTTGCCTCGTGATACGGGATAAAGTAGGGATGCCTAATGACGTAGAGACTGTAATCACGGATTATTTTTCCAGTAGGGAAGTTGTATTGTACACGCAACTTGTACATAAACAAACTAAACAACGAAAGCAAGTAAGAACAGTACGAATCTTACAAATTAGCACTAAAGGACAGTAGGCGCAGTATGAATGCTTTTCTACAGGGCAGCACTATAGAAGTGCCGCTTGTTTGCGACCTTGAAAGGCAATTGAAAAAAAAAAGAAGTTCAGTCTATTCATATTGCAAGAAGGATGCTTAATTATGTCACTATAATTGACGACATTTCTACTTCAACTAGTATCTAGCCACCTGTTCTGGCCAGTATAATTCTACTTAAGCGTTCTGTTCTCTTTTTACATCTTGCATTGGTTTTCTTATATTCGAAAGACGTTACGAAAGAGCTGGTCTTCTATTTTCTGGACCGGCAATGAGGTGACCACTTTGGACACGTACACGTGGTGGTATATTCTAGCTATTGTACAGAGGACGTCTCGCAAAAATACACGCACACGCATCGCATGAAATTCCAGAATTTCCAACCAGCACGTGCCTTATTTTTCGAAGGATGGAAAACGACTGACGTGAAGCAGACATCTCATCAAACTGACGAGGGGTTGGATCTTTTGTCCTTCCGTCTTCAGAGTCTATATGACTCTTGGAAACTAATCCCCGCTCATTGTCGCCAAACCATTCAAGGCGTTACTGCATCTATGACAGTTTTTAGAGATGCCAACGCCAAGGTAATCTAGCTGCTCTGCTCTCGACTTTTAGCGAATAAAAAATTCCTATGACGTGGTAAGCATGTACTTTTCCAGTGAGCCTTCCCTTCATTCTTTTTATGACCAGAATTCAAAATTGTCACATAGATCTCCGTTTTAGGATTATACCTTCCTCCTCCATTCTTCCTTGCGTATAGCAGCGCTCTGTCTTGCAATGATAGATAACCTAGGCAAGTTGATACGGTTGTCATCTTACAACATCAGTAACGCGCTCAATGACTAAGACAAAAGCTAGTGTAGGAACGGAAACGGTTGTGTTTCACGCGAGTCTACGCGCATGCCTATTGTTTATATGAGCCCACTTGTCGCTGCGACTAAGTGCATCAGGGCATGTGAATCCGCAGTGACCACCGAGGCGAATCGCAATGGGAAACCGTGCCGTGTGGAGCTAGCATGAGACGTACCTCTTGGTGGTACCCGCGACACCGGGAGGAACTCCCGCATCGGCAATGTCCGCCAGCGGGTTGAGCAGTGAGCAGGCTCCACTGGCGACGCCGAAGCCGAGGCCCGAAGCGTACGCCAGCGCAGCCCTGCTCCGAGCGAGTTGCGCATCTCCGGCGAGCGCAGCCAACTTGAGCGAGCGGTCCGCCTTGCGCAGCGCCTGTAGGGTGGCGAGTCGGGCGCCCTCCTGGAAGAGCACGGCGATGGCCACGACCACGTCCAGGGATGAGCCGAGCGGCGAGAGCACGAACCAGGTGAGCGAGGACAGCAGCAGCGACAGTATCCAGCTGAAGGAGGACAGGAGCAGCACCACGACTCGGCTCGGGTGTCGCGCGATGGTCAGCGCGAACATGGACAGCGCCGGTCCGAAGCCCATCAGGCCGTATCCCAGGCTTTCACTCGCGGTCATGATCGATGCACGGCTTTTTCTCCGGCTGGCTCTGGAGACGTCTTGACGTTCTTGTTCTGGTTGACGTATTAACTGTGACACATACCCACTGTGTGGGATTGGCTAAGAATTAAGTGGTTTTATTCAATAGTATAAAGTTTTAGAATAATTTAAGGACATATGCCAGTCATCACGTCATTGTGTAGGATGTAGTCCAGGCATTCTCGCAGTAATGTTTGGTCAGAAGCGTTAGTAACGATACGATAAATAACAGTCGTCGGCAAGCGTGAATGCGGAAATTTGAAGATACATGCAAAGGTATACATTGGTAATGTGAATTAGATATAGAGGACTAAGGGCAGAGCCTTGTGGCACGTCTAGAGTCCAGTATCACTCTGGAACAAGGTCTTAAATTTCTCTTCTTGACCTCTTAGCACGAACCCATTGATCGTCTTTTTGCGTACCAGTTTCTATATAGGGACTTCGTTTATGGTCACTACAGTCGTAACTTGCCAAGAACTGTACATCCTCCACGGTGCCCAGATGTGGGCTTGCTCTTTGTTAGTCACTGTCACACAACCAGCAAAAGCCAGGTACGTACAAAGATGTATGCAAGGTGAACTGCAACACTTTTTCACGTAACCCTCAACCAATCAATTTTTGCCGGAAACCAATGGCGCTTGCGAGACCTGTCAAGTCTTAGCCGACACCTACGATTTCGTCGCTTCGTGCCCCGTCAGCCTACCCCCTTTTTCATCCCCCTTCCCCATCCCAACTAGGCAGGCTTGGGAGGAGTACCTGCGCGGCTGCTTCACCTTGGATGTAGGGTGCCTCGATGCTCTGGGCGCGTGTATCGAGGTACCTTACTTGGTGTGATGAGTGAAGTGGCCGTGCGTGATCGGTAAGATAGAATTGTGTTTGAAGTGCGCGCCACAGAGACAGTCGAAGAAGACGACGCGGGAAAATCAGGGTAGTGGGGTGGTGCGAAGAAGAAGAAGGTGTGAGGCAATAAAAAAGTCAACTTTTTCAATAACTTCAGGCACAGGCGGGTCGTTTAGCCCATGGTGGAACGCTGATTGTACGAGGGGGTATAGAAAACGAAAAGCGGCGTGGAAGCAACTTATCCACAACCAATGCCCAAAAAACTGGTGTGACTATAAATACGTGGCAGCAGATTTTAAACGCACAGTACGCAAAGCAAAAGATGACTATGACACTAACAAATTTAGCTATCTTTCAAAACCATACAACAGAAAGGCGCTTTTTAGATTTTTGCGTTCCAGAAAAATGATACCACCATCAGACAATAGTGATTCTACAATTCTATCGCCTAGCGAACTCACTGAAATCTTAGAACATGTTGCTAAAGGATTAGAAGAAAGATTCAGATCAACAATGCCAAGACACATAGTAAAGCCAATTGCAGGGGAGGAGTTCAACGAGGTGACATTAGCGGAACTAGCGGGTGTAGTGAGGCACTTACCTCCTACAGCACCTGGACCAGATGGAGTAACTTCAGCAATGATAAAAGTACTATATGACATTTCCCCACATGAACTCTGTAATATGGTTAATTACTCTTTGAAAACTTCTTGGATACCGGCGGATTGGAAACTTTCCAAAATAATTCCGATACTTAAAAAACAGGCGCTTGGGTATACACTTGACAATGTGAGGCCAATTTCTCTTACATCTAATTTGGTTAAACTAACTGAAAGAGTTTTGAATGCACGTGTAATAAAATACATTGAGGAGAAATCAATATTGAACCCCAGTCAAATTGGCTTTAAATCGGGATGCTCCATATGGTGTGCGCACGCGGATTTGGAGAGTCGTATACAGTTGGCTAGGCGTAGAAGAGAGTATTGTGCATTAGTTACTCTGGATTTGGCCAAGGCGTATGACAAAGTGGAGCATAAAATACTAATAGAGCAGATGGAAAGGTCACACTTACCAAAATACATGACATCATGGGTAGCAGAGTTTTTAAGGGAGAGAGAGTTTTATTGCTTTCAAAGGGGTTGTTTTTCTAACAGATATCGACAATACCGTGGCGTACCACAAGGTGCAGTGCTCTCACCGGTGTTGTTTAACATCTTCCTCAGTTCTATTCCAACACATAGCGATATTCATTTATATGTTTATGCAGATGACATTGCTTTCTTTGCGACAAACAGTGATCTGCAATTACTTTATCAGACATTACAGAATTACCTAAACATGATAGAGGAATGGCTTCAAAAAATTGGAATGTCTCTAAATGTAAACAAAAGCGCGCTTCTAGCGTTCTCTTTCAGGGATCCTGTCAACATCTCCTTGATGTATGGCACAGAGCAGATTCCCCAGGTGGATTCACTTAAATACTTAGGCATCATATATAACAGCTCGTTAAATTGGAAAAGCCACATCGATCACATTGCGTCCAAAGCAACACGAGCCATGGGGTGGTTACGCAAGCTCAGCAACATAAAAAAGGGGTTGCGAAGAAATACATTGGTAATGGTCTATAAAATGTACATTCGTCCTATAATGGAATTCGGCTGTGTCTTATTTTCGGGCAGTGCGACATATAAAATGAGACCGCTAATACTATTAGAAAGGGAGGCTTTACGACTGTGCCTTGGACTGCCCAAGTTTGTTGCTAACAATGTGCTATACATGGAAGCGCGTCTACCGTCATTGTTGAATAGATTCAAAATGCTTACTATCCAAACATTTTTAAAACTATACACTGTGCCCCAGAGAGCATCATTTTATGCTTTTATTAAAGAACCAAGTTTATTTTTTGAAACTTGGTGGTCACGGTTCCACTGCCCACAGATCTTGTTCGTTCAAGCGCTGCTAGAACCACTGAACGTCAAAATCAAACATATTTTCACAACAAGAGACGTTAACTTAGATCTTAAGATAGAATTTGAGAATATTTATCCCTCTAACGCAAAGCAAATGCCATTTCAATATTTAAATGATCGGCTGCAGGATTACTTGGCGCATGTGAACTTGAACAACATAATTGCGACCGATGCATCCGTATCAAATGAAAAGGCTGGGGCAGGTATCTTCTCACGTTCCCTTGACTGGTCCTTTTCGGTTAGACTCCCAGATTACACACCAATATTCATGGCAGAATTATTTGCTATTGTACTGGCACTACGGAAACTTCCTTTGGGCGAGTCGGAAGCAGTCGTAATTACAGATTCTTTTTCAGTATGTGCTGCTCTGTCTTCAGGAGCCAACTTAACACTTATGCACATGTTTCGACAACTCATACCGACAAACGTGAAAAAACTGCAGCTCTTATGGGTACCAGGTCATCGTGGCATATATCTCAATGAGATGGCGGATGCACTAGCCACAGTATCTCTTAACGGTCCCATTATCCCGGTTTTGCCTGATACAGCTTACGCGACAGCAATAAGGTTTAGAAACCTCTGTTTGCGTGAATACGACTGCTACTTATTGGATAAATATCGAGATTTCGCACGTCTAAGATGCCGCTGGAATAGACAGTGGTGTGCAACACGGCACTTGGAAGTTACTTTTACAAGATTGCGTTGCAGAATTCCTCAACTGAATTATTATTTGCATAAAGTTGGTCTAAAGGCGTCACCTTTATGTCAGACTTGCGAAGAAATGGAAACGATTGATCACTTCTTTTTGTTCTGTCGCCGGTATTCTCATCAGCGGAAAAGATACCTGGTAGCTCCACTTGAAAAATTGGGATTAGAATTAAATGTGGCAGTAATTTTGTCGTTTGGCAGCATTAAATTCGGTTATAGCCACAGGGACGTCTGCTCTGCGGTATTTGAATACATAATTGAAACAAAGCGATTGTCATGTTAATCTGTCTATATATATATATATATATATATATATATATATATATATATATATATATATATATATATATATATATACATCATTTTAGACCCACCATTACCTCTGTCTCAAATCGCATCTGATGGCCTGCATCGTTCCCTGCTCAAATATACTCCTTTTTCGATTTTCGTCTTTTATTTCTATATTTTTTTTTCAGCCCAAAATTACGTTTCTTTGAAAAACCATTAGCCTTTTAGTTAAGATCCTGCCGCCCGGTTCTTGGCCGATCCCCCTTTGTGGGTGTGCGCCAGAGTGTGAAGGATCATCATCATCATCATCATCATCAGCAGACGTGGCTGGAAGGAAGAAGCAAGGTTGAAGAACCAGTGCGTGGGAGCAGTGACCCGTCGGGTTGCGGACTCGAGGTCTCAGCAGGCTCCCACCTTGGGCCATACCAGCCGTCCTTGCAGTTCGGGCCTGGCGTGGGCGAAACGTCGCCAGGACGTTTCCGCCAGGCGAGTCCGGTACCTACGGCAGCGAGCGCCAGCCAGCGTTCGAGATAGGCATGGCAAACGCCAGGCGTGCTCCAGGTCAACGACCTCCGCAGTGAGCCGCGTTCTTGGCCGCGGCTGTCATTGGACTCACCAGGCTACCCTAGCGTTGGCCATCCCTTCCCAGCGTTGAGTTTGCCGCCGGGACTTGACCACCCCCTTCCTCTCCGGTGAACTCTTTTTGTTTATGCCCTTGTGACGCTCACACCAGCATACCCAGCATGTTATATTTTTTCCCTTTAGTTATTATTACACCTTTCATGTCTTTTGTAAATACATTTTTTGTGTGATTGCATAAACGGCCTCGTTACTGCCCGATGACGATTGAGTCATCGCAGGTTTCCATACAGAAACACGAGCGTCTCGTCTAGAGCTTTGTCTCTCTATACAGCTCGTTACACTTGGATGCTCGACGCTCCTTAGTGAAGCGCGCCTGGGCAGCGGCCACCTATATATATTGGCGTCCCGCAATAGGGTCTGGCCGCTCAAGCATGCAGTTCCGCAACCCCGTGGTTACTCTTAATAAATAAAGGTTTATCCTACCACCATGAACAGCTTCAAAAAATGGTAAAAATTTTAGAGTACGAGCAGAATCGGAGATGCATCGCGCGCTGTATACAATAGCTTTCGCTCTTCTCTTGTACCGACAAACACGCTGGAAGCTAAGTAGGGAGAAATGGCACGGGTAAAAGATACGTCACGCACGTGTCATGAGCTTGAGCACTTTTAAGGACTAAGCACCTTACGGAGGCCGTTGTGCGTTGTCCATTGTATCCGTTACACGCCATAACTATCAAGGATAAGCGCGTTAGCTCATGCAAGGCACCTGGTAACGACCACGCTGAAAACTCGAGTGGACGCTGCGGTGCGAATGCGTATAAAAGCGCGTTCCAGACCACGGAGCATTTCCTTTTTGTCAAGGATGAAGACGGACGTAAGGCGCGGGAAGCGGCGGCTCAAAGGCAACGCCGACGTCAAGCTGCTCCGAAGGTGAGGGCGTGAAAAGCAGCGGCAAAACGACAAAAACGTCAAGCGGAGTTGAGGGTGCGGGAGGCAGCGGCTCAACGGCAACGTCGACTGGCTTGTGCAGTATGTGACGTCTCAATGCACTGTATGATGCATTTCGTTGACTCGGAACAACCAACAACCACAAGTAGAACGCACATATACCTCGAATTTGCCAAGTTCGGGCTGCATTCGATGGAACAATCACTGGCTCTGCATTTCACGGACCGCGTGGCAATAATAATGAGTGCAAAACGAAATCCTCTGCTCGAGACGACATTGTATATTACTGTCAAGCTTGTCCTGCGCCCGGGCAACTCCTTCGGGTCCCTCGAAGGCAAAACAGAATCTACTACTCAAGACGGCATACTATTCATGACTAATAAACATTGTATACAACTGCGCTCGTCCTGCGCCCGGGCAACTCTTTTGTGAGTCACTCACTATCACTCTAGCGTTTCAACTAGCCTGTCCCAAACATTGTATATAACTGTACACCGCTCTGTCACTCGTATACATGCGTGAGTGGTTAATGGCATGAATTTACGGTGACAACGAACGATCGTACTGCTTCGCCCACTCGTCGTCATTCACTTCGTGGATAGGTAGCGATATTTTTTTTTTATTCGAACGCGCGACTTCTGTGTGATCGCGAGTGAGTGAGCGTGCACGTGGTGGCCTCCTGCGGCGGCCGCAATAACTACGCACCACGCGACACCTAATCTATACAAGTTTTATACGAAAATGCACTCATCCGAGCCAAGCTGAATATGCGGTGTGATGCGTCGCTCACGATGGCTATCCCCTGCCTAGCAATAGCAAGCACAATTAAACTCACCAGTTATTCTCATATGATGGCTTATATCCAATGCAGGGCAATGGCTGCGTAGAAGGTGATTTTTCGGTATTTTTGTATTTTGTATTACTTGTATAAGCTATAATTAACTGAACTATCCAATTTAAGTACTACTTATTTGAAATGAAATAGTTGATTTACGGAGAATTTAGCTAGATTCTCTCTTAGACTGAATGGTGAATTCCTCAATGGCGAAGAAAAAATCCTTGTGACTGTAGGCTAGAGTAGATGTGCCAAAAGAAAGAATAACTTATTCTGATACTTCCAGACCGATTTCGAAGAGGTGGTACTAGGAAGCTCTTCCTCAGTGATTTGAACCGGCGACAGGGTATACCGTATAAATGACTGATAGTGCTGAAGCCAACAAGTGAGAGAACGTTGTGATATAGTTCAATGAAGTATTCATTCATTCATTCAATCAATCAATCAATCAATCAATCAATCAATCAATCAATCAATCAATCAATCAATCAATCAATCAATCAATCAATAAAATCAGCAAAGGACTGCGGTCTTACGTGCTCATTTGGGTATGTGACATCATTCGAAGAAAGAAGAAGGCTGTTGAACGATTTCTAGCTGACTGAAAATTTATTGTGAATTCCAGGCCACGGGCTTTGATATAATATTTGGCTCGCATGTTCAAGGAGCCATGACTGCCGATCTGCAGCGTATATCCCGACTGTGCCGGAAAAGTGTTAGAATTGCGGACCTGTCAGAATTCAGCGCCTAGAATACTTCATGCGTCGCAACACCATAATTAGCTCGTTTTTTGTTTAATAGAAAATAATGTGTTTAATAAACTGTGACGATACTAGCGATAGTCTGAGTGGCCAATGAAATGGTCCGCTGGATGTTCCGCGTGCGCTCGCGTGCTGAACCACTACAACACACACCTATGAAGCAGTTGGTATTCGCAGATGCTGTGCGGGACATGATGCGACACTTCTGCTTATCGGTGCTGTTTGTGGGATGCACGATCACGAGATGCACGAGAAGTAAATTCGAAGCAAGTAAGGTGATGAAAACTAAAATAAATAAAACTTAGTTAATTAACACGCCGGGTGCACGTTTGACACCTTCACAATTATTTCAATCTATGTATACTCTGATGGGCACCTAGTCTTCCGTAGTGGTGTCCTCTTCTCCACCATCACCATCGTCAACCAAGGTTGCGGCTGCAGTCGGCACATGGGCAACGTGATCGCCGTCGGCGGTCACTGGATTCGGCAGTCGACTGGACGCGTTCGACGAGACCAACACCCTGGCTTGTGGACTAATCCTGGTGAACGCCCGTCGCGTCGTCTCCTCCAATGCGTGATGCCTCGACGTGGAACCCACGGTGACGAAGAAAATCAGAGCCAGCCCTATGACGCCCACTAAGATTATATAGACGATCAGGCAGCGCTGCCACGAGTGATCTTCCCAGAGGTCGAATTCCTTAGTGCCGTCGTCGTGGGCAGCGCTTGAGGCCGCTGGCGCCGTGGCCGTTGGCGGACCTGTCGGGCTCGCCGCGTACAAAGCACGCCCGCCGTGCTCCTCGTGTCTCTCTTGCCGTGTCGATATTGGAGTAATCGCCGAAGCCCCAGCATGTCCAGGGTGCGCTTTCCAGCGATGGGGTGCCACTGACGTCGGGCGACGTTGATTCAACGCTGGGGAATGCTCCGAGGCTGTGTGGTACACGCTGTTGGAACGATTTCGTGGGTGAGCTCCGTTGCGAGCGGGCATTGTTGCCGTTGACGTTGCTGTATGTGGGACAGGAGCGAGCCGATATGATAACGATGATGAGGAGGCACACACATGGCTCATACCCTCTCAGGGGGCGTGCACTTCTTGGTCAGTCGGACTACAAGGCCAGTGCATTGCCATCACCTTCACTTCAGAGAAAACAAACCGCATCAATGTCATTGCTGCTTGGGTAATGAATGCTTCCTCTGCAACCTGGTGCAATCAACCTACCACGTGGAATCGGTCGTGATCTACTTTGTTATAGATGCTGAACTGGTTGGCGTTATAGGGGATACAAAGCTACAGCGCATTTTGAGAACCTAAACAAACATTTTTTTCTTCTATTCATCCGTCTGAAATACATCGGACCTGTGGACATTCTCGTGACATGTTCGCGTCATGCTCGTTATTCTAAAAACGACAGGAGAATCTGCTCGACGTTCGCCACAAGGCACAGTGCACGTTACGTGTTTGCTGTGTGAACCATATGCAAGGAAACTCAAGCCGGTATATTGTGCAATCTGTTATCATGCCAGCTGTCCTGACTGCCATGATAAGAGACTTCTCTACAGACACAGCTTGAATCCCTGCGCATGTGTACCAATGGAACACAACTATAGAAGAGAACTACTCCATTCTTTACAATCAGTAAAGAGAAAGAAAAGTGCCCTGGTTAGTTCAAATCATAGTGCCCGATCTTAAAACACGACATCTTCGGGTTGAATCAGTGGGCAAGATGGAATTTTTCTCCTCCTCAGTAGCAAGGACACCCACAGGGAATCCTTGTGGGTGTCCTTTGTGGCTGTTGCTTTTTTATGCTGCAGTGGGATCTTTATAAACCTGGCAGACTTTCACAAGACCTATTTGCACGTGAACTGAGCAACGTTGCTTGTTGGGCGAGTTGGAACAAGTCAATCATAATGTAGTGCAGCACGAAAAAGAGGCAACAAACGAGCTGGAAAACAAGGGCAATGCACATTCTTCCTACTAAGGTTTATTAGGTTGGGAAACACTTACATATACACAGGCGAACCAACAAAATATGAAAACCAAGAAAGAAAAGATCGGGAAGAAAAAATCAAAAGGTTAAAACCAAAGACGTGCCGATAAGTCACACGTGAATATTAACACACGAATACTATAGGGGGATGGTGCTATAGTGCTCGTGTGTGACTTACCGGCAATTCTTTAGTTTCCACTTTTTGATTTGTTCTTCCTGGTTTTTATCTTTTTTGCTTCACCTGTGTATGTATATGCGGGCGTCCCAATCTAGTAAACTTTAGTCGGATGAATGCGCTGTGTCATCGTTCTCTCGCACTTTGGATGCCTGTTTGTCGCAATCAGCTGTGTATGTATATGCGGGCGTCCCAATCTAGTAAACTTTAGTCGGATGAATGCGCTGTGTCATCGTTCTCTCGCACTTTGGATGCCTGTTTGTCGCACTGCACTACATTATGATTGACGTGAACTGAGTACAATGTTCGCGGCCATGGTATGGTTCTGTGCAGCATTTAAGAGTTCCGAGAAACATTGCTTGAAATTACGCACTCCTTAAACAGTAGGATATCAAGTTCTGCATTGTTCTCGCATATCCACCAGTTCGAGTGCTCTTCATTTCATCACACGCCACTGTGCTACTGTGGTAAAGCGTGGTTACGAGGTATATTTTCCTCCTTCGCCCTCTGCGATTCCGTAACTCTTTATTAGTATTATGAAAAATAAAGCACACACACACATGTAGCATTTTTACATCTAGAACCGCTTCACTCCTCAGCAACACTGAGCAGAGAAACGAACTTGAAACGGTCGAAGATAATGCCCTGCCCAGGGATCCCCAGAGTTGACTCCCCGTGAAATCCATAACCTTATCATGATCGCTCCCATTCCGCGAAATGTACACCCCGAATACATCAGAGGCAGGTGCCTTGCGTGTGTGACCGCCACTCTCAAGCGCATAGGCACGGAAGCGGACGATGTCTCGTTCGCGGCCATCAAAGCCTTTGAACATGGCGTCATCTCCAACCAGGCGTTACGCATCCTCCGTAGCGCGGACCAGAGTACCCTGAAGCACCACACTGTCATCTGGTTCCCCGTTCATCTCGGCCGGGTGCCAGGTGCCCCGTCCAACCTTAACGAGATCGCCCATGACGCAGCGTGTGCACTTGCCGACCACGCCGCCACAGGGCAATTCCATCTCGCTGAGATAGAGACCAGTCAGTGTACCCACAACGTAGAACGACATCACATAAGACTTTTACCTTGAACGTCGCCTTTTTCCGCCCCCACATCCCAAGCTTAACAGACCACAGGCGCTAACCCTACACGCTTATTACAAACTCACACGTACCCAAACCTTACCAAACGTTCTGTTTACTGTCTCGATGCGTACCCCAGCGACACGTGCCCCTCGTGCATATGCACAGCGACACTCGCACACATGCTTTGGGAAGACGTTGCTCTGGGAGTGTAGAAACGCTCTTCCCGACTCTACCTCAAACAAGGGAAAAAGGTCCCTCCGAAGCTCACTTCTCGCCGACCAGCAGTGGGCCGCCCACAGGCCCACGAAGCGGCCGCCAGGTACTCCTTGTCAGTCCATACGTGGGAGACGCCCGCTATGCGCTAAGCGTGTTGTGCCGGGCAAAAATAAAGTTTTTCCATTCCATTCCATAATGCCACGTGAAGAGAGGAACATCGTCTTGTTTTCATCCATCAATCATCCATCAAAGCTGGATGATTCTAAAGGGTAATGTGGTTGTTTCGAGGTTGTTTCTAGGCTTAAATTTTATCTGCGCTGCAGGTTGTTTGTAGGTTACTTCTAGGACGTGGCTAGGCTTTGACTAAAGGATGCTAGGCTGTTTTTAAATTGATTATCAGCGCAGAGAGGTCCGAGTTAAGCCACGGACACTCACAGACACGACGCGTATGTCGAAACTCCAGAGACAAACTCGCACTCAAACAAAGCGTTCGCATTTTTCTCAAGTTTACGGGCGTGCCCTCGTTGGTGTAGGCCTTCAATGGCTTTGGATTCTCCTAACAGCCGCCGTTACCTTTGCTGTTCATTAGCATTCTCTCGTTGCACGTATTGGGGGTCTTCGGCTCGCGGCCGTCATTTTGCAGCCATTTATTTGGCTAACCGTTGCCTATCTTTAGTTCATGAACAAGTTGGTGAGTTGTGGTATTTACCCAATTTCTGTGGCACATGTCTATTTATGGTGATGACAAGTTTTTGGGGCGAGGTCAACAAGGAATGGTTCGTTAAACGGCTTCGCTGTTAAACTCGCACACACCTAAACACGCAAGTATCAGAATTGTTCCTTCTGATTTCAGAAGCTTCAGTGGCGATGGGGCCAATTTCTGCTTAGAAGCTTGGCCTTTCCGGCATTCTAAGGTTCTTTGGTCGAAAAGCGGCATGCAATCCAGGCGTGCTAATGATGATGAATGAGAGGTGAAAACATTTAGTGTAAAACAGAAAGAGTTGACAGCTGCCACGTTCCATGGGAGTCGTTACCCGAAGCCTGTAGACAGAAGGGGACAGTGGTGTAATTTTAAACTCGAAGCATTTCCGTGCCTACTGCATGCACTCTTAACATGTCTGCCTACGTACTCGGTATCTACTTAGCCGCCTACGTTTGGGCACTCTCGTTATTACCCCGTTAGCTTGGCGTAATCCAAAGTTAATACGGAAGGGTAAGGTGGTGAGACGAATATGACTCGCTGGTCACAATCATTACGCAACTGCATCGTTACGTACTTGATACTTTCATGATTTGACGATTCTTAATAAGATTCTTCGTTTCTTGGGAAAGCTTGCTAGTGTCTTGTCTAACTACCCTGCCTCCAACTTCCACTGCACACACCGTAATGATACTCGTCAAACTATCATTCATTGTATCTACGCTAAGGTTGGTTTCCTCACTAAGAGCCGTGTGCCTGTTCTGAAGCGAGACTCTGAATTCCTGTACTTTCCCTCTCAGTGCTAGATTATTGACTGGCTTCTTGCGTATCAGTTTCTGTCGTTCCTTCCTCAACTCTAGGCGAATTCGAGACCGTACCATTCTATGGTCACTGCATCGTACCTTGCCAACCACTTCCACATCCTTCACGATGCCTGAATGTGCAATCGTTATAAAGTCTATTTCGTTCTTATTTTCGCCATTAGCGCTCCTTCATGTCCACTTGCGGTTTCCTCGTTTTTGGTAGAAGGTATTCAAAATCCGTAAATCATTGCGTTCTGCGAATTCTACTAGTAGCTCTCCTCTGGCGTTTCTAGTACCGATGTCATAATCTCCTACTGCCTGGTCGCCAGCCTGCTTCATCCCTACCTTTGCATTAAAGTCTCCCATCAGCATAGTATACTGTGTTTTTACCTTACTCATTGCCGATTCCACGTCTTCATAGAAGCTTTCAACTGAAGCGTCATCATGGCTGGATGTAAACGCGTAAGCCTGTACCACCTTCATGTTGTATCTTTTATTCAGTTTATTTACGATACCTACCACCCTTTTATTAATGCTATAGTATTCCTCTATGTTGCCAGCTATGTTTCTGTGAATTAGGAACCCCTCTCCCAGTTCTCTTCCGTCTGCCAAGCCCCAATAGCAAAGGACGTGCCCATTCTGTAGCACCGTATAGGCCTCATCTGTCCTCCTAACCTCATTGAGCCCTATTATATGCCATTGAACACTCTCTAGCTCCTCAAATAGTACAGCTAGACTTCCCTCACTAGATAAGGTTCTAGCGTTAAACGTTGCTAAGTTGAGGTTCCAAAATTGGATGTATGCACTAAGGGACAAAGAAGGCAAAATAACTACCAATATGGAAAGGATAGTTAAAATGGCGGAGGAGTTTTACAGAGATCTGTACAGTAGCCGAGACAACCACGACCCTAATACTAAAAGAGCTAGCAGTAATCCAGAAGACACCCCACCAGTAATGATAGAAGAAGTCAGAAAAGCTTTGGAGAGCATGCAAAGAGGCAAAGCTGCTGGTGAGGATCATGTAACATCAGATCTGCTGAAAGATGGAGGACAAATTGTGTTAGGAAAACTAGCCACCCTGTTTACGAGGTTTCTCCTGACGGGAAGAGTACCAGAGTCTTGGAAGAACGCTAACATAATCTTAATACATAAGAAAGGAGATGACAAGGACTTGAAGAATCACAGGCCGATCAGCTTGCTCTCTGTAGTATACAAGCTATTTACAAAGGTAATTGCTAACAGAGTAAAGAAAACATTAGAATTCGATCAACCGAAGGAACAAGCAGGATTTCGAACAGGCTACTCAACAATTGACCACATTCATACTATCAATCAGGTAATAGAGAAATGCTCAGAATACAACCAACCACTATACATAGCCTTCATAGATTACGAGAAGGCGTTCGATTCATTAGAAATATCAGCCGTCATGCAGACAGTGCGGAATCAGGGCGTCGATGAAGTATATATAAACATCCTGGAAGAAACATACAGGGGATCAACTGCTACCATAGTGCTTCATAAAAAAAGCAACAGATTATCAATCAAGAAGGGTGTAAGGCAGGGGGACACAATCTCCCCAATGCTATTTACCGCGTGCTTACAGGAGGTTTTCAGAAGCCTAGAATGGGAACAGTTAGGGATAAGAGTTAATGAAGAGTACATTAGTAACCTGCGCTTCGCCGATGAGATTGCATTGCTGATTGACTCAGGGGAAGAATTGACACTCATGATTACGGAGTTAGACAAGGAGAGCAGAAAGGTGGGTCTTAAAATGAATCTGCAGAAAACGAAAGCAATGTACAACAACCTCGGAAAAGAGCAGCGCTTCGAGATAGGTAATAGTGCACTTAAAGTTGTAAAAGACTGTGTCTACTTAGGGCAGGTAATAACCGCGGAGCCGAACCACGAGATTGAAGTAACTAGAAGAATAAGAATGGGGTGGAGCACATTTGGCAAGCACTCTCAAATTATGACAGGTAGATTGCCACTATCCCTCAAGAGGAAGGTATATAACAGCTGTATCTTGCCGGTACTTAGCTACGGATCAGAAACCTGGAGACTTAGAAAAAGGGTTCAGCTTAAATTGAGGACGACGCAGCGAGAAACGGAAAGTAAAATGGTAGGTGTTACCTTAAGAGACAAGAAGATAGCAGAATCGATTAGGGGACAAATGGGGGTTAAGGATATCATAGTTGAAATAAAGAAGAGGAAATGGACATGCGCCGGGCATGTATCGCGCAGACAGGATAACCACTGGTCATTAAGGGTTATAAACTGCATTCCCAGAGAAGGGAAGTGGGTTAGGGGGAGGCATGTAGCGCGCAGACAGGATAACCACTGGTCATTAAGGGTAACTAACTGGATTCCCAGAGAAGGGAAGTGGGTTAGGGGGAGACAGAAGGTTAGGGGGGCAGATGAGATTAAGAAGTTTGCGGGTATAAATTGGCAGCAGCAAGCACAGGACCGGGTTAACTGGCGGAACACGGGAGAGGCCTTTGTCCTGCAGGGGACGTAGTCAGGCTGATGATCATCATGATGATCGTTACGTATAACTGTACAGGTGGTTATATAAAATATATGTGAATGTTCAACATATTTATATGCGGAAAACATTTTTACACATCTTTTGCGCCATTTTTTGTAACGTCTCGCCCAATAAAAAAAAACGACTCAGCCACCTTCCCTCCACGTGCTTCGCATAACACCGATAGGATTTGTGGGATCACCAGTTTTTTTTTCTTTGTTGTGAAGCGACACCACAAAATGACGCTAAATACATGTAAAAATGTATGTACAGACGTATGTTGAACAGTCGCATATGTTTTACATAGCCAGTCGTGTACAGTTGCGTATTCATCGATGCCAACATATATCAACACGAGAAGCGGTAAGCTGATATGTAGTGCTTGTGCCTGAGAAGATGGTAGCCGTGGATAGTGTAATGTAGAACAACTTTAGTAGATGGTACGTAACTACAATTAACGTTAACCCGACGTGACTGCTGTATTATAAGAGTACATATGTAGAGTTTGTATAATTAGATATTTATTATAACCACAATAGTTGTTTTTACCAAAATTACGCTGGCACGATGGTCTTTTTGCGGAGAAATTCTAAAGCTTGGCGTTGCTCTGTGGCAGAATACTCCGTTGGCACGCAGAATGCTTGAGTTAGTTTCCTGCTGAGACCCTGATATCTATTTTTTGCATTCGTCGCGTCAACGTCGTGTTCTGGCAGTTCCTGGGTAGATGTAAAAACTGTCAATCACCTTTGGCTCATCGCCGCATATCGCGGCTGGTGGTATTCGGGTATGCGTCACATGGGTCCAGAGGAAAGACTTTGACGACGTACGTGACGGCATTTTCATGGTATTTTTGTCAAGATCAGCCAGACATATTCGTCGAACCTTTTTAACCTCCCATACTAATTTTGGTCTACTGCAATTGAAGGAGGCGATCACGAGAGCACCCAGACGTAGGCGGCTATATATACATTGAAGCGCTCAAAGTGCCTGTGGTTCGCTAAGAATTGCTTCGCATTTAAAAGGAGGACTGTTTGGGGGCCGAAGCACGACCCCGCTGCATGGTCGGAGTCCCTGGCCCGGGACACCACATGAACGCCGCATGAGTGAGATTTTTCTAATTTGCGTGCCACATACCCATTTATTATGAGGATTCTTTTGTGATGGGCCACACACACTATTTACGGTTAGCTTAAACAGCTGCCCTATGAAAGAAAGAAGGTTCTTCATTTCTTCGTCCCCGCAGTGGTTGACTTGCGTGCATTGAGAAAAATACAAAGTGAAGCTACAGCGTAGGGGCCGACATGGTGGCCGTACTTGCACGAAATGAGAAAATTCGACCTCGGAATAATTAGAGAAATAATGATTTTATACTATAGCAACCTCGTAAGAGGAGGTTCTCAAAACGAAATAAAAAGCGCAGGTATAATCTTAGTTTTATGCAGATTGTCTCATCCTACTCATCTCCAACACCACTTAAAGCAATTAAATATCGCCATACTGCACAGCTCACCAATTAAAGTTACATTAATGATATAATAAACAAGCTGATCGTACTGTCAACGCTATATTGAATTTGTGAAGGAAAGGAAAACAAGTAAGAACTTCGTCCATAATGAACGCTGCAAATCATTTCGAGTGGGAAATAATACTGCGCCGTGGTGTCGCAAGCGCGGTCACTTAGTTTCGGGATTCCTTTGAAGTAGATGAGCTGGACTGTCGTGCTCGTGCCTGCAGTTTCACGGTGGCCGTTTCCGCATTTCGCATCGCTCCACCTCGGCCAGAACCGGGCGTGCTTACGTGACGGTGCCCTTCTTCCAGACTAGAATCTCCAATCGCATGTCGCGTCGCGAAACGACACACCGCGCAAGTGCCGAGGAACCTCTGTTGGGCATCGCCCATGGAATCGCCCCTACCCAATGCAACATCCAGCGATTCCTCGCTTTTCAGCTCCGCGTTCTCAACCGATGTCGGCAGGTCGGAAGTGACGGGCTTCTCTTTGACAACGTCAGTAGGGATGCGCAATTGGCCTATGGTGCCTTCGCCGACGCTACTCGCTGTGATGGCAGGTAGCTCGCCGACCATCGAGAAAATCAACACACAGAGAGCGAGGACGCACAACACTACGAAAGTGAGGCACACGGTTTTGGCTGTTGCGATCCACCTCATCAACGAAGTCTGCAATTCGCTGGGAGTCGATGGTCGAGACTTGCCCAAGAAGTAATCAAACGGCTTCGGTCGCGGCTCCAGGACTGGAGCGGCGAGTGGAGCTGCCGGCTGCGGAGGTAGCCAGTTGGTGCCGGCCCAGGCGTCCTCGTCTTGGAATGAGCTTTGAACGAGCTGCTGCGGTTGGGCTTCACCGGATGGCGTAACGAGGATGTACTGCGGTAACTGAGAGCTGTCGACGGAGATTCCCGGCTTTGATTGCGTCTTCAGTATCACATTCGGTGGAAGCGACGGAGCTTGGTACGGCGTCCACTGGAAGCTGGACCGCCTCGGCTGCTGGCCATCGTAGTGCGTGACAAGATCCATTGGACTATGGATGTTAGGTGAAGAAGGTCTCTGGCTTGAACTTCTTTGGCTTCAAGAAAGGATCGAAGCCTTCAACGCTTCAATGTCTCTAACCGTGTTCCTACGAACGTTGGAAGATGATGAGCAACCCTACCAGAGCTCTGAGCAGATTCCTTCTTGTTCGACTTCTACTGTGGCTCACACCCACTGCGGGGATTTGCCAAGAATTGTGTGGTCTTATAAAATGTTATTGTAAAACTAAATTTAGAATAAGGAATATTATAGAATAAAAATATTACAAAATGTCCATACAGACATTACAAAATATCCAGACAGGTGGTCCGACGGACATGGAGGATTCGCGGTTTACCGATATATCCCCGGAGCTTCGCCGACTGTCTGTGGGTCTCCTTTTCCTTGTCCTCCGTTCTTGGTACTGTTTGTTTTTCTTTATCTTTTCCTCTTCATTTCCAGCACACGAACGTCGAACGATTCGGCACATAATAGGAGAGAGAGAGAGAGGCAAAAGAAAGAAAAAAAGAGTTTCGGAAAAAAAGACATAAATGACAGGTGGTAATATGAAAATCATGAAATGCATGTCATGTACAACGTGATCTACATGCCATGCTCATGATGTGCTCGCGGCCGTTTCACTTGCTTGAGACACTACAAAATTGGTATCGCGTGACGGGACTACACGACAAGCGTAAATAACAAGTCCGAACAGGTCAGTCATGACATGCACGTTATGTACAGCATTATTTGCCCCTTACTGGCTGTATTCCATCACATCGATCCCCACAATGCATGGGATCTGCCGGCTTTTTTTCTATTTCTGTCTGTGTCTGTTCCTTTCTGTCTCTACCTCTCTTTCTATCTCATTTCCTCTTTTCTCTCTCTGTTCCTGTCTCCTTCTCTCTTTTCCGTTTTTCTATCTTTTTTTTTGTCTCCGTTTATTAACCAACATGAACGTAGTAGCAGCTTTCACAAGAGATGCTCTATTGCAGAAGATACAAGAGATTTGAATGCATGGTTGGTTGCTTATCTGTTCACTTGCCAGTGATGGCTCTAAGAACAGTACATGCGTATCTCATATTACTCGATCAGTTCATGCTCCGAGCACGCACTGTTTCTTTTTATTTCTGCCTCTTGCTTTCTAACTCTTTCTATCTTTTTCTTTCTTAAGTTTCTCTCTAATTTTCTTTTTTTGCTCCCTTTTTGTATCTCTATTTCTTTCTCTCTTATTCTATTGGTTTGGTTTGGTTTGGAAAAACTTTATTGACAAGTCCGAAGGCGTGCGCCCTAGCACACGGCGGGCCGCTCCCACGATGGGACAGTAAGGCCGAGCCCTAGCGCCGCATCGTGGGCCCTCTGGACAGCCCAAAGTTGCGATGTTATGTCTGGACTCCGGAGAGCGGAGTCCCACTTTCTGGACGATGCTGTATCGGTGCCACGTACCGAAGGGCACTCCCAGAGCATGTGGTGTAAGGTGGCTAAACCGCCACATTTTGTACACGAGTTGGTTAAATAAACATCAGGATAAAGCTTGTGAAGAAAGGCAGGGTTAGGGTACGTTTCTGTTTGAAGTAATCGCAATGTAAGCGCCTGCGCTCTATTTAGCTTCGCATGTGGAGGTGGAAAGATTCTCCTATCCATAGCGAAATGTTGGGTTATTTCATTATATGTAGTTGGCGGATCCCTGTTTACGAAATCTCCAGTTCGACCCAAAGGTCCTCCATGGCCGCGGACAGCTAACCCTCGCGCCCTGGAGTGGGCCAACTCATTGAGATTTATGATCCCTCCGTCCATGTTTCCCATATGAGCTGGGAACCATGTAATGGTATGGGTTGTAAGCAACTTATCACCGAGTATGTTTTTGGCCTCTTTGCACACAGCTCCAACACTGAAGGCACGAATGGCAGCTCTAGAATCGCTAAATATGTGTTCATTACGCTGATATTCTATTGGTGTATTGATCTATTTTTTCTAACTCTTTTCGGCTTCTGTTTTACAGCAGTAGCTGTGTATGGTTAAGCGAAAAGAAAAACCATTCGTCGCGAGAAACGCTAATGGTCTCCATTGGCCGCCCCGTCAGTCACGTTGTTCTCTACGTCGCTTCCAAGTGGGCGTGCTATTAAGAACGCCGCCAGGGACGTCGTTCATACCTTCGCAGCCGTGCCGCTGAGCCCTGACGCAGCAGTTTCAGTGGAATGGCTTTGAAGAAGATACAAACAAAGAAAAAAAGTGCAGTCCTGTAACTCTCTCTCTCAGTGAAGGTCGCCATAACAGCGCTGCACAGGGAGAATGGGGAGTGGGAAAGAAATGAATGTAAGAGAGAATGAAAATAGAAACGATGGGAAAGAAGGTAATTTTGTCCCACTCGGTCCGCGCGCGCACGGGCCCCTCTTAGCCAAGGAAAGCCGTCAAGCAAGTCGACAGGCAAGTCAGAGATGCAAACAAACATCCTGTGATTGTCTCAGGGGTGCGTGAAAAGTTCAGCGTCGCTGGAAGGTCCAACTTATAGCTTGTGCGTGGGAAGAGCACGCATCGTACGAATGCCTGAACAGCAGACAACTTTCCAAGAACAACGCTGACAGCTTATCTTTGAGAGGATTCATGTTCGCCAGGCCGGTGCAGCAGTCCGAGCGCAAGAACAGACTCGAATGGCGAAGTACAAGCGCTAACTTCTCACTGAAGATCCGGCAGCTTTTCGAGCCAAATTCAAGCGACAACGGCGAGCTGAAAGTGGCGTTGCAGGCAGGGCAGCGTCAACGTGTCAATGGAGGAAGCGCGTTCGCCGCAGAGCTTCGCCGGGGCCCGGGGCCGAAGCCTGCTTTTGGCGGGAGTTTCTCGAGCGGCGCTTCGGCTTCGGCTGCGTCGTCTGCAGCCGCCTATGGCAACACGTTTCAGCTTCGCTGCTTAGCCCTACGAAGTGCTTGGGCGGCGATCTTTCTTTCCGTCTCTCTATCTCGGCCTATTTGTTTCTCTGTATTACTCTCTTTTTTCTTTCTTTTTATGTTTCTCTCTCTGTCTCTCTCTATGCACTCGTTCTCTCGCCCATCCAAGTCATTGCATCTCAAGCCGGTCACATTGTTGCAGTGGCGCGCGATGGACGCACTTGTTCGAGGTGTGAAACAGAAGATGAAGAAGGGGACGAAGACATTACATGTTGACATAATGATAGTTATCACGAATGCTAAAAAGGCTTTCATACTTCAGAAGTTCCTTGAATCCTCAACTCATTTACAGAGACAGCAGTGTTTTAAATTTTCATGAAGCATCATTGTTCGTCTTGCTTTACCTTGCAAGTTCTTTTCTGATGACGCAATCTCACATGGTGGCTTATGCCAACCGTGTGGGATTAGCAAAGTAGAAGATCGTGTTTTTTCACAGCTATAGCACGGGCATGCATGTAATCTGGCGACTGAACTATAATCATGCCGCACTGAGTACGCGCAGGAGTTAGTTTGCTGCTTTGTGATTTTTTATAACGAACTTGTTTTATGTGCTACTATGCATTGTTTATAGATTATTTTTCGAAAACTGTGTCGAATTGGAGCATCAATTTATATAAGTATGCGCAATATTATCTATCTATCTATCTATCTATCTATCTATCTATCTATCTATCTATCTATCTATCTATCTATCTATCTATCTATCTATCTATCTATCTATCTATCTATCTATCTATCTATCTATCTATCTATCTATCTATCTATCTATTTATCTATCTATCTATCTATCTATCTATCTATCTATCTATCTATCTATCTATCTATCTATCTATCTATCTATCTATCTATCTATCTATCTATCTATCTATCTATCTATCTATCTATCTATCTATCTATCTATCTATCTATCTATCTATCTATCTATCTATCTATCTATCTATCTATCTATCTATCTATCTATCTATCTATCTATCTATCTATCTATCTATCTATAAACAGTGCCTAGATAATTGCTCGGCTGTTGTGTGCCACCAGCTAACAGGCTGTACATGTATATCCGCATTGTCATCATCGCAAATTAGAAGAAGGGAAAAATGGTGGGTCCGAAGGTAGCCGCGATGGAGCAAAAACAGCACGCTCGACCAAAGGATGCCCACGACAGCACTGTATATGTCACAGCACCTGCGCACCAGCCCTCTATCACCCGAGGTAACGTGCCCGTGGCTGGCAGGCGTACTTCGAATCCCAAATTGTTGCCGGCGGTGGGCCAGGATCATGGACATTCCAAGCACGACGACCCGCTAAGACTGGCTCAGGAACAGCGTGGAGTGGTGGTCACAAAGCAGGGCGTTCAGTTGCTGCCCAGTGGCCCTCTTCCGCCTCCTCTACACAAGACAGGTGAGTTGAGTCGTGTTGCCGGTATCGGATGAAATTGACGCCTAATGGTGCGACGAGCAGTGCGGAGAGCGGTGATCCCGACTTTGAAAGAGCGGGAAGACAGACCTTCATTTGGACAATATGGTTGCGATTGCAACTTCGAATGACATCCACAAAATAACTACATATGGATTTCTTAGAGATGTCGATACGCGGCATGTCGCAGCTTGTATTTCAGGGTAGTGAATGCCGTCCAGGTTCATGCCTCAGCTGTAGTTCCCTTTGGAAAAAAAACATAAAGAAGAAAGAAGACATAAAATTGGGTGTCATAGTGATGTCACTGTTCTAATGTGACACTGTTCTAATGTGACGCGGCGGAAGTGAATGCCGCACTATTGTGGCGTTGTAAGTTCGAGTACGGTGTGCCAACCTGCCGCGTTTCTGTGAAAGGCATCGTCGATCAATTTATGTTCCTAGGTGTCTGCGCGTGCGCGTTTGCTTGGCTATAAAAATCAAGTTTAGCTAGATGTCTATGTGGATAGTTAAGTGGACGACAAAAAACTGCACGGCATGCCCATAACTTCGTTAGAATGCGAAGACAAAAGCCTAAATGGGCATTCTGTTAGTCCGCTCCAGAACTTTCTGCAATGTTTCGCTGATCTGCTCTAGCAGGGGTGGCCTCTGTGTCCACCACTTGCACATCGCCAGAACCTCTCCTTTCAGCGCCTCAGTGTGCATTTTCAAAAGGCCAGCGTAGCATTAGGGCCCAGTGTCTACAGTTCTTGTCTGGCTGAAATCGAATCTTCATCATAGCTGCTATCTCCCAGCGGCAGATACGACGAGCTGAATTTGGAGCTGCTCAATGGAACGTGTACATGAGGGACCATCTCAATTGTTTGGCGCCGAGAACTGACTCGGGTTCCTTCAGTTTCCTAAGAGCAGCTTCAGACACCACGACAGACACGCAGCAGGCTAAATCAGGACAGGGGTCGTAATCTTTATAGTAAAGCTCGCTTGTGTAAAAAGAGCTTTAGGATTCACGAACCCTGATTCTAGCAACAGAGTAGGGAAGTTTCACAACGTGTTGTATGAGGCTGCTCAAAAAAAAATGGCAGCATATCCACGGAGTGAATGATGGAGAGTGGGGCGAAGCATTCGTCCGTCCATGCGTCCGTCTGTGTGACCGTCCATGCGTCTGTTTGTGCGCCCGTCCCTGCGTTCTTTCATGCATCCGCCCCTGCGTCCGTTCATGCGTCCATCCATGCATCTGTTTGTGTGTCCGTTCGTTCATCTATTCAACACTCCAAGTCCCACCATCTCGCATCTTTTTATCATATATTCCCCATATAGAAGCACCGCCATCCAGCGGACATTCCAAGGACTAAACGAGAGGTAGCACACGCACACTTTCTTACGCTTAAAGGTGGGAAGTGGACCCAAGCCTGCGCTTTGGGTCCACTTCCCACCTTTAACCACCTCGAGTTCATGGTATATTCTAGTTCACTGTATTCATGGCACTGCGACCAAACGCTCGCTAAACCTTTCGAAAACCAAGGAGGTTACGCCCAGCGAGTATAACGTAGCAACCTTTCCCTGTCAGATAGGGCTCAATTTACATGCCAATGGCTGCTAATGAGAAATGAGAGACAGGAGAATTCGGCTTTTACTTTCTTACGGCTTGCGCTTCGTATCTACTTCCCACCTTTAACCACCTCGAGTTCATGGTATACACTAGTTCATTGTATTCATGGCACTGCGGCTCAACGCTCGCTAAACCTTTCTAAAGCTAAGGAGGTTACACCCAGCGAGTATAATGTAGCATCCCTTTCTTGTCCGATAGTGCTCAATGTACATGCCAATGGCTGCTAATGGTGATCGCAGCGTGCGCGTTGACTAAAAGCCGAATGCTCATGTCTCTCATTCCCCATTAGCAGCCATTGGCATGTACATTGAGCACTATTTTTTATTGTTAAACAACGCACAGAAGAAATCTCTCACTGGCACCACCTTGGTGGTCAAGTGTTATACCTATTTCGGGTATGTGCCACTGGTTGTTACATACGAGGGACGCCCAAGCCACGCCATAAGGAGCTTCGCCCCTAAAAACTTTTCGACGTTGATCTCAGTGAATGTACATGCATGCACTGTATCCCGCAGCCTTGGCACATATTTGGTCGAAAAAAAAGCTAATTAAAAATCTTCAGTCCCCATTGGTATACAGAATGATACGAAGCTTGCATTATTCTTCGTAGGTTTTCTAGAAACTTTCTTCAAAGTAAAAAAAGAAAACAAGCGGACTAACTTGAAGTTCAAAGCACGGGACGGGTGTGAAGGGCGTTTTTTGTTTGTTTTGTTTTCACCAGTTCTTATGATAACTGAAATTCGGGTGAGTCCGTAAAAATGCATTCTTAAGCAGGTAGCTCAAATACGAACACAAGCGCCAAACGAAGAGATGAGGCGAGCGCTATAGTTAGAACATAAAGAAGAATTCCATGTATTAGAAATCAGCCTACGAGAACTGAAATTTGGACTAGTTCGTAAGAATGTACCAAGTGTTATTAAGAAACTTTCACTCTGGTGATTGGTATGTTTTTTTTTCTTAGGGGGTATGGTCTTTTTCTTAGTGTGGTTTGTTGATTCATCCGACGATCCGCAGCTCCTCTTGCCGGAAGGTCGGCACCTGTACCAGCCGAGATCGACGCCAACGTCGCTCGTCCTACCTCGGATCGACGGGGGAATGGGCCGCCACCGCAGAGACTCGCAGCTGGCGTCAACCAGGAGCTTAGCGGCCGCGAAGAAATGGCCGAAGGCGCCGTGGTCTTCGTGTTCGTCTACATGTGCGTCGTGGTGTTCGCCATGGCCGCTCTGCTCATCTACCTGTACCGCAGCCTGACGACCGGGCATCCAGGAGTGGAAATGAGTACCGACGAGACGTCGACGCTGTCAGCGTCGAAACAGTTGGTAGTCGCCGAGGAGCGTGAACTCGGACGCGGCACCACCTGGACAGTACGGCGGCCTCTGGGAAATAGGCGTGCCACCGCCACGTCGCGGGAACCGAAGGCGCGAGGTCACGGTGGCTCGCAGAGTGTCGACAGCACAAGCACAGTCGCAAGGACTAACTACTCGGAGGAAGGCAACGTTTCCAGAACCAGCTTGGAGGAAGACGACGAAGCAGGACGCGTGACTGCAACCGTGGTGACGCCAGATGATGATCGACGCTCCTTAGAATTTGTGGTACTCGCGGTACCGAGCCATGATGAGCGTCCTTCGAATTGGAGAAATGGTGACCAGGAGTTGAAGGGAGGAGGTCATCTAGTGCGCCGTGGCCAGCGACGGCGGGTCGGTTAACTGAACGGCCTGTTCCTGTAGGCTCGCTTTTATAGAGTGCAAATGCGTACTGATTGTGGCGCGTTTGTGCTGGTTCTAATAAAAAAACGTGCATATTTATTATCTACTTACACTTCAACTACATCGCCATATTGTAGTTAGGAAGGGAAGGTGGACACAGTCACAACATAGGACATTTAGCATTAGATATACTGAAACACAGGATACTTCGAAGGAAAACCATAACACCCGTATTATGTGAATTATATAGAATGTACAAAACGCATTGCTATTAAACGTTTTTAAACATCCATTGGCTAAACATAATAATACTGGTAATAAAGCGATGGTATTGATACTAATAAAGGGGTCTTTGTCACACTGAAGAAGAACCGTCTACCAGACGATGTCATGAAAGATAAAAACTGTTCAAAGAAGGAACCACGAAAAGTGCACCTTTTGTGTGGGTATTTGAATATTCTCCGCCAATTATGTCTACAAATTGAAACGTACGCCAGTTTTGAGATATTCATGGGGATGAATGTCGTTTATTTATTGCAAATACTACGATGTTGAAGCCCCAGTTTCTGCCTTCTTACCGTTAGTGGCTCCCATCGCAATGTTCGTTTTAGTTGGGTAGAGTATAATACTTTCAAAGAATTGCAATTGTTACAAACCTGGCTGCTTGATATCGAACACTTTCTAATTTGTAGATTAAATAATTCGGTGATAATGACGGTCCCTTATAATACACGCTTGCTATAGAATGAATCTTACATACACTGAGTGTTTATTTCACGGCTTGTGAAGCTAGCTTTAAATTCCTCAAAATGCTTGTGAGTAACTTCACTTGTTTAGCGAGGTTATTAGTGGCACAATGCTAGACCATACAAAGGTCTTTAGCCATACCCTTAGTGCAAGGCTAGGGTTACGGTTAGTGGCTACTTATCGCCAAATAGAAACTTTACGACTTTGTCTGGCAACAAAAACTTCAGGTTGGACTATGGCTACTTTCTGGCTGCTTTTACTTTCTATTTCAGCGCATTTAGTGGAAAGTTTGTGTATTATTTTAGTATAAAACAGAATGTTAGTCGAGAAAAAATTGGCAGCATATCCACGGAGTGAATGATGGAGAGTGGGGCGAAGCATTCGTCCATTCATTCGTTCTTGCTTCCTTCCGTCCATGCGTCCGTCTGTGTGACCGTCCATGCGTCCATCCACCCGTCCGTGCGTGCGTCTGTTCGTGCGTCCGTCCCTGCGTTCGTCCATGCATCCACCCCTGCGTCCGTTCATGCGTAGGCGAACTGAAAGTGCAATAATTTTTGCAACTTATCTGTGGCTTGGAGACTCGGCAAGACGAAAAAGTATTGTGGTTGTCACACTTGGTTTTCCAATATTCACGATAATAGTATTTACTGTTGAATACTGAAATAACTCTATAAATATCACTTTCTTCTATTTGGCTATGAATTTGGCGCTAAAAAGAGTTGGCGTGGTATACTTCGGCAAATTTTAGCTTGAGTTTTGAGTCCTTTTCAAATCTTTCCGACGGCAATCCTGGTATTGGGGCCTCTATGCAAGCTAGTAGAACTTTTTCTTGGGTGAATTGGTGCGCAAGTTTGCTGAACATGCTATCTGTGGTGCAAAGCTTGGAACTCGAAAACGGAAAAGGAAGACAGATGAGCGCCAGTAAACTCTATTGAACGATGCTTCGAGGCACTATACTTTGGTGTAGCTTCCCGCGCCCACTTGGTGACGAAAGAACAGCGAAAGGGCTTTCTCATGCGACGGCTCACCTAATACTCGAAGTATTGGAGCAAAATATGCCGAAGATAAGCGCGAAACAACAGAGTCTCATAGTAATGTGATTCTCTGGCGGCATTGAAAAGTGTTCAACGTTGCAAATCATTAACACCGAGGAGAGAGATTGTGTAAAAGATGTAAGGCACGTGTGTGGAGCCTCTTCCATGCGCGTTAGTGACAAAACGGGCAAAACGCCCATCTCTTATCGTCCCGTACTGAGAGGTCGTGGGTTCCATTGTAGTATGGAACTTCATCTTTTAATTTTTTCTTTCTCATTAGTGGTTAAAACACGTCACAGCCTTGAAGTCAAAGCTCAAGAGTTTTGTCCACGTTCTTCGGGTCATGGCTGGAGCAAGATGGGGCACTTCGGAGGCAGCTTTCCTGCAACTGTACCAATCTTTATTCGTAGGGTACTTACGATACAGCATACCCGTGCTTTCAAGCATGAAGCCCAGTTGTGCGAGCACGCTTGGAAGCATCCAAGCTCAAGGGTTGCGCGCATGTTTGGGCTTACCTCAATGCACATCAACCAAGGGAACTCTCGCCGAAGCTCGGGCTTGTCCAATCAAAGTATATGTGCTCTGCGAGCCTCTTCGAGTCCACCTTCGCCTGTTGACACAGGCAACATCCCCTACCAGCGCTCCCTGCGAGCCACCGAGACTGCAGTTTTTGAAGAGCTATATCGTGGCTCGAGAGCATCATACCGCCAAGATTCTCTCCTCCACGTGTTCCTGCGACACATCTGTGGCTCCTGCCTAGACCACTTGTCATACTTCAGATTCCTGGAATTATGAAGAAGTCCCTTGTATAATTGATCGGCCTAAAGCAACTTACACTGCTGCACATTTACACTATGTACGACGGTGTGGCGCACGTATATACTGATGGATCTACCACAACGCGTACCTCCACCGCAGCCTTTGTCATCCCGCAGATGAAGATAGCTCGACGTTTCAAGATATATCACAAGACCACATCAACAGCCGCGGAACTTGTTGCTATTCGGGAGGCAATACGTTTCATGTCGACAGAACCCGCTCGTAAATGAACGATACTGTGCGATGCCAAAGCTGCTCTTCAAATAATTGATGTCTTCATGAGACAAGGTCCATATCATATTTTATCGATTGAAATTGCAGAGCTTCTTGGCATTGCTACAAAAAATGGACATCATGTAACATTTCAAAGGTTACCTGCTCATTGTGGCATAATAGGCAATGAAGAGGCGGGCGCTGAAGCTAAGAAAGCTTTAAATAGTGCCCCGGAAGTGTGCATCGCATTTTCTCGAAAATATACTAACATCCTACTTCGGCGCGTAATGCGCAACTCCATCTTAGAACACTGGCAGAAACCAGAACACCAGCACAAGCGGCTGCACAAATGGGACCCGGAAATGAAGTTCCGTATGCCTTACAAGTTAAATCGAAGCATCTCATGCATTATCCACCGCATTCGCCCCGGTGTGGCTTACACGAGACGTTACACCCACTTCATTGGCTGTAATGACGCAGGTCCCAATTGTGGTCACTGTCGGTTGCCAGAAACGCTCGAACATATATTTTGCAACTGTCCAGCATATGCAAGCGAACGTCAGCAACTGATATCTTCGATTGGCCGATATATTAGTCGACCATTAACCGATGAGGTTGTGTTAGGTCCTTGGCCTGACGCCAGTAGCACACATGTGGGTATACGAGCCACATCGCTTTCTTAAAAGCCACTGGACTGAATGAGTGTCTGTAGAGTTACCCAGCCTAACAAGAACATATCATCTCACTACCTTACCATCGTCATTCATCACTCTTTCACTCCCCAGTCACCCTTCCCCAGTGTAGAGTAGCAGGCCAGAGCAAGCTATAGCTCAGGCCGACCTCTCTACCTTTCTGTAAATAAATTCTCTCTCTCTCTCTCTTTTTTTCTTTGTCATTCGTTAGTGTACATTTTTACTAACGTCATATCTGTGACGGAAATACGTCAGTGAAGTCTTAGTGGACCCCGGCATAAAACACTTCCGCGTTAAAACAGGACAGCAGTTGCTTCTCAACTGAATTCATTAACGGAAGAGGCGTAACACGTAACATATACACACCCGACACACGCGACAAGACAAAAATATCATGGACCTGCACAAAGCAAAATCTAGTAGCAAGTTCAAAAATGCAATTTATTCAAATGATAATGCAATGGAAGGCTGGTTTATGTGTTGTTCTCCTCCTTACGATTAATATGTGAGACGTCTACTACTGTTTGCTTTTTTTCTCTTGTTGCGTGTTTTTGGGGTGTGTATAAGTTACGTTTCTTTAGTTAATAAATTTCGTCGAGAGTCAGTGCTTGTTATGTTCTTTATATACGCTCCTTTTATTGTGTCTGCGCTTTTCTCGCTATTCTATTCAAGCGTCCTCGTAAGCTTAACCGGAAAAATAAAAAAAATTTAATTTAATTTCGTTCACTTCATAATAATTAACCACTGACATGGTGTGCGTTTGCCCCTGCAACACTGCTATACCCTTTTTCCCCAACGCAATCCGGCGGGAGAAATGGGAGGCCACCCGACTTGGCTGTATTGCACTTCAGGCCCAAAAGACTGGGTTGACGAGCCCAAACAGCAGCCGACGCCAATGGGGTCCCTTACTAGAAATCCTCACCTTCTAGTTGCGGGTGCCGTTCGCAAATAGTAGGCGGTCCCTGCATACCTCTCTTGTTTTAAATGCGAAGCATTTCTCAGTGAACTTTGGCGACTTTGTGCATATTTATCTATCTATCTATCTATCTATCTATCTATCTATCTATCTATCTATCTATCTATCTATCTATCTATCTATCTATCTATCTATCTATCTATCTATCTATCTATCTATCTATCTATCTATCTATCTATCTATCTATCTATCTATCTATCTATCTATCTATCTATCTATCTAGTCACCTACGACTTCTAGCTTTCCTGGCCGTTTCAATATTGGTATCGATACCAAACTTGGTATGGCATAACATCACTGCATGAAAAACATATCTGAATAGTCATGACATGAAAATCATGATATGAATGTCATGATTTATATATTATGGTCCTGGAGCTTTTGCGGTGGTTTCGTTCACATGACATGTAGCAAAACTGGTATGGTATGACATGATTGCGCGGCAAACGCAAGCGACATACCTTAACATGAAAATTATCACACTCGTGTCATTTAACAACACGACTACATGCCGCGCTCATGATGCGCTTGCAGCCACTTCGCTAGATTCACTTATACCAAATTTGGTATTACGGGGCGTGAATGGATGATGAAGTTATGATACTGGTGCAAACATGATATACATGAGATGCGTGTCATGTAACAACATGACTACATGCTACGCTCATGATGCGCTCGCGGCCGTTTCGCTAGCTTAATTTGTACCAAGCTCGGTATTACGTGATGCGAACGGACGACATAGGTAAACGACACATCCAAACACGATAATCATCGCATGCGTGTCATGTAACAGCCTGACTACATGCCACACTCATGATCAGCTCGCGGCCGTTTCGCTAGCTTCACACGTACCAAACTCTGTATTACGTGACGCCAAAGGATGACGAAGGTATGTGACTGGTGCAAGCATGATAATCTTGAGATGCGTGTCATGTGAGAACATGACTTCATGCCGCAGTCAAGGCGCCAATACATTTCGACGTGACGCGGTGCGCGTGCTTGCCGGCGTTCACTTCGTCGCGTCACGCCGGCGTTGCCACGCCAGGCGCCGGTCCTGCCATATACTCTCAGGCGCAAGCCGCCCTGTGTTGCTTCGACGCATGCGCGTTTCAGTGCGTCCGGCGTCCCTTCGTCACGAAAAGAGGGAGACACAGTGTTGTTTGGGTAACGCATCAGCGTGAAGTGCAGTATGCCGCATTTCGCGCCGGTTGCCGTCGGGCCGCGCCGACGGACGCTGGTCGCGCCGGTCGCGCCTGCAGCGACAGACTATACAGTGCTGGCGTTTTGCTAACGTAGCGTCGCTGTGCCAACGTGCGCACGCGTCAACGCTACATTGGAGTATATTGGGCCCTTCATGATGCGTTTGCGACCGTTTTGCTAGCTCCACATATACCGAATTCGGTGTTACGTGACGTTAATGAATGACGAAATATATTACTGGTGCACACATGATAATCCTGACACGCGTATCATGTAAGAACATAACAACATACCACGCTCATAGCGTGCTCACGGCCGTTTCGCTAGCTTCACATATACTTAATTTAGCATCACGTGACGTGAATAGATGAAGAATGTAAACGACACAATAAACATGATAATCATCACACGGAAGTCATGTACGACATAATTTACGCCCACTTGGTAACGTTGTGCTGATTTTAGAGTGACATATCAACCTTTCTTAACCGTGCTTCGCACATCATTGATTCTCACTGTATGCGGGATCTGCCATTTTTTTTAAATAAATGTTTTTACCACTACCACTGACTGGATATGTGAAAATCTGCGTTTAGTGAAGAGGAAATACTAAAAGAACAAAAGAGCAAAGTAGAAAAAAAAGACGAAGACGAATGAGACCGGTGAATTTCGAGCGCCTCTCTTTCGCGAAACCCGACGTTTCGTTCACTAGAGGACGTGCTGAGGTCCCCTATCGTCGCATACAGCGTGGACTTGGGCTGCCCTAGGGTCCCGCGTCATGGTGCCAGCAGACGACCGGGAGCAATGGCAGAAACGAAGCGAGCTCACCTTCGCCCTGGTGAGCTTCGCGCTTGGCCCCAGCAAGGTGGTCACGTTTCCTTACCTCGTCTACCGCAATGGAGGAGGTAAGCACAGACGCGTACGCCTAAAAGAAAACAGTGCGCGTGCTGTGTTGTATAAAGGCACGAGCACGAAGATATCTCAGTAGCTGTGATACCAAAGAAGGCTTGAGAACAAGCCATTCATGGTTCTCGCAAAAAAAGAGTAATAATTCATCTTAACCACACCAATTTACTCGTACTTTCAACAGCTGCTCAGCATTTTGAATAACAACCATTACTGAATGAAAGGGATAACATCACAGCACGGCTCATTTATTATTCTTTTAAGGCATCTCTTATTGGGATAGTTTTTTAGAGTTGAAAAGTAATGGCAGCTTAAACAGAAACAATACAGGCCAGAAATTCTTCCCGTTTCAACTCGCACTACTGAGCAAAACTTCATTGATTTCATTAAATTATGGACATTTGCTCAATATGGATGCAACGCGGTTTCGAAGGTGTTACTGAGTATGCGTACATTCGGCACATTTGACGTCTCTTCGCACAGAGCTGCGACTGCCGTGCTAAATCGTTCCTCGACTAGCTGGTTAACTCATTACTACTTACGATGACGAAATTAGCAAAACCATGCGAAGAAAGGACCAGGCAAGAAAGAACATTTTACGTGTCGTGTGATGTTTGACTGTGGTTTACTTTGACATCGTATGTTCTACTGCATTGAATTTTGGGCCCTTATTATTTTTTACAACATTTTTGTGTGCTGATTGAGAAGGAGTAGCTGGTTGCCACCATATAGGCGCCATCTTCTCCTTTTTCATTTTGTTAAAAAAAAAAGAAACGTGAGTTGCAATTATAACTTTGTTCACAGAAGGAGGTACGCCTATTAAGCAAGGTTTTATAGCATGAATTTCGACAAACTATCTTGTCTGTTGACACACGTAAACGTTTCCTCCATCCCTAGCTTTGGTTCAATAGCCACAGCGGAGGAGAGGTGAAAGTGGCAGAGAGAGTGGGTATAGGCGTGGTGCAGCGTCCGCCTGCCCTTTTAGTGGGGCTGTTAGTAAATGTGCAGCATGGAACATCTCGCAACCACTGTTCAGCGCAGTTGGTTATGCTGCCAACCAGTGGGCTCTAATGTGCTATAATGCGCTTCTCCGCTTTTCCAATGCGCGTTCGGTGTGAACGTGCATTTACACACACCGCCTCCCCATCGCTCTAAAGAGGCCGAATCGTGCCCCCTCGATGGGAGGCAGAAAATAGGGTCATTTTTGTCTCTTCCTCTTTCAATAACCTATCTCTCCCTCACACACACACACACACACACACACACACACACACACACACACACACACACACACACACACACACACACACACACACACACACACACACACACACACACACACACACACACACACACACACACACACACACACACACACACACACACACACACACACACACACACACACACACACACACACACACACACACACACACACACACACACACACACACACACACACACACACACACACACACACACACACACACACACACACACACACACACACACACACACACACACACACACACACACACACACACACACACACACACACACACACACACACACACACACACACACACACACACACACACACACACACACACACACACACACACACACACACACACACACACACACACACACACACACACACACACACACACACACACACACACACACACACACACACACACACACACACACACACACACACACACACACACACACACACACACACACACATTTAACGGGACGGTAATATAAAATTAGAAAGAAAAGAGCACATGTGGTATTGCACCCCCCACCCCCACGTCTGCCAAAGCATAGTCCCGATGCTTGTGACAAAACGCTAAAAGGGCGAAAAAAATGACTGCATACACAAATATATTGTCACCAACAGCATCAAGATGCACAACGGTACGACCCCCGACACTAGTTCATTAGCTACACACCAGGCGACAAGGTGTGGGTCTGGATTCCGATACGTCGACGTGGACTGTCTGAAAAACTGCTAAGACGGTGCTTTGGCCCATACAGCGTCACGCGACGCTCGAACGACGTGAACTACAAAGTTGTTCCCGACACTGACTGTAGTTCTAAGCGCCAAAAGCATTTACACGAAGTCGTGCACGTCGTGCGTATGAAACCGTACTTATCGAGTTAATTTCCTCCCGGTTACCGTGTTGGCGCGACCACTTCATACGCCTGGTAGAGCGCCTAAGGTGCGCATCGGGACGATGCCTCTTTCGGAGGAAGGCAAATGTCACGTGCTTGCTCAAGAAATACGATGGCAGTTGTGCACGTGCCATGAAGGACAGTAAAATCGATGAAAAAGAAGAACTCGCTTGCGCGTTCTAGTAAAGAAGACCGACCTGCTTCTGGTGTTTCAATCTCTGCGGCAAGACCTCTGTTTTGACGTCGTGACAATATGACATTAATGAAGAAAAAGTACAGTCTTATAGGCGGCCAACGAGCGTGAAATAGCTTTACTAAAACTTGTTGTTGGGCTAGTTGATGGATGTTCCATGAAAATTTGACGATGCAGACCACCGGAGAAGAATAGCTGAAAGGAAAGAGCGTCGAGCTTTGCGTCGTCTAATTTTCGTGAATTGGCTTAGAGCGCACGACATTGACGGCTAATCTAGGTGCCTTAATGACTTCAGGTACTACGTGCGCGCCGCCGCTGAGAGTTTGTAATGCCCTAAGGGATGACCTAATAGTTTAAAGCACCGATGAGCCGATGTATCTTGTACAGCCATAAGTATCGCCGAAGAAGTTCTAGGCGCGGATTCCGCTAAGACGTGGATCGTGCGTCTCCTGTATGTAGTAGCCACCTACAATTTTAGTGCTTGGAATGTCCACTGGATGGCAGTACTCAGTATATGATGAATATATGATGAAAAGATGCGATATGGTGGTACTTGTAGTGTTCACTAGATGGACGGATGGATGGACAGACATACAGACTGACGGAAATGTGGACTAATGGACGTGCGTATGGGCAGACAGACAGATGGACGTACGGATGGACATACAGACGGACAGACAGACGGACGTACAGACGGACAGACAGACAGGCAGACGAACGGATGGATGGATGTACATATAAGCAGAAAGACAGACAGGCGGATGGACGGGCTGATGAACGGACGTGGCCAGTGGATGATTGACGGTTTGCCGACTCCACACTGGCGTGCCGGCGTGCAGACCAAAGTACGGTCACCTGGCTGGTATTCCCCGAAGCATCGTCGGACATTTTCAGGATAGCTGGCAGTCGTCTGCTGATTCCTGATGTATAGGTGGTCCAGTTGTCGGGTTTCTCCGGTGCTCTTAAGGTAGATAGGGATGTCGACATTCTCTTCAGTGACGTTGCGCAGCATGGCGCCATGCGACGTCCGGGTTCCTTTCATAGACCAACTTGTACGGTGTTTGTGTCATTTCCTGCAGAGCCACATTGTAAGCGAAAGTTAACGTACGGAAGGATGTCATACCACGTGTGGTGTTTGACGTCGACATACATGGCCACCATGACGGCGATTGTATTTAGACGCTCGGTTAGGTCATTGGTCTTTGAATGGTAGGTGGCTGTCCGGTGAATTGCTCTCTGGTTGTATCTGAAGATAGCCTGATTTAGGTCAGCAGTAACGGCCGTACCTCTGTCGGTCGTGACGACCTCTGAGGTGCCATGACGAAGGACGATGTTCTTCCCAACGAAGAACTTAATCACCTCGGCGTTACTGCTATTAAACAGGGCTTTTGTTTTGGCGTAGTGCGTGTGCAGCTGGTAGGAAGGATGATGCATTCATTTCAGCAAGTCGACGGAGGGGACGGCTCCAGTGTAGTCTATCCCAATTAGCTAGAATAGTCGGCGAGGTGGTTTGACCGTCTGGAGAAAGCCTGTTGGTCTTGTGGGTGTTCTTTTGCGTCGCTGAGAGTTCTGGCATGTCCTTACGTAGCGAGGGACGTCGACGGCAAGGCCGGCCAGTAATGCTTTTCCTGTATTCTTGGGAAAAAAACCAACAACAAAACAAAACATCGTGCCAGAAGCAATACATACTATCGACTGATATCGGTGAACCAGACATCGGCCATCGATAATCTGTCAAGTGGTGAAACACGTTGGCATTTCTACATGTGCCATCGAAGATTGCAGCGTTATCGCTAGCGGCAGCGTAATTTTCACAACAAACTAATTCGTGCGTAATCGCATTACAAATTTTCAAAGTTATCTAAATGGTCTCAATTCATTCGGACGCCGTTCGCGTAATGCAGCAGTTACACAGATAAGGTGGCGGTAACATAAATACATAGAAAGAAAAGAGCACGTGTGGCAGTTGTACAATGCGGTAGCGTGTGTATGTAATAATGATTGATATGTCGGGTTTAACGTCCCAAAACCACCATATGAATATGAGAGACGCCGTAGTGGAGGGCTCTGGAAATTTCGACCACCTGGGGTTCTTTAACGTGCACCCAAATCTGAGCACACGGGCCTACAACATTTCCGCCTCCATCGGAAATGCAGCCGCCACAGCTGGGATTCGAGCCCGCGCTCTGCGTGTCAGCAGCCGAGTACCTTAGCCACTAGACCACCACGGCGAGGCCGTGTGTATGTCATACGTGGTGTTTAAAGGCTGACTGCAACGATAGTTTACTTGGGCGGAAACGGTCATAAATACGTAGTATATACACGGTAACTTATGATAATCACAGTGAACATCTTGCAGTAACGTATATAATTTATAATTGGTGCTCTAACTGCCAGCAAACAGACGACGCATAGCTCTAGCGGTGTGATCAGGCAAGTCGGACAAAACCGGATATGACGATTACTACAGAACATGGCCGCGTCGCTTCTTCTGAACAATCCTCCCTGCCGCAGAACCGCTCTTTCCTGCATTGAAACCGCTTTTAACGCAGCGCGTTTGAAACGCGTCTGTGCGTTTGTGCTGCCTTGGCACCGCCTAAAAAAATGGCAGCATATCCACGGAGTGAATGATGGAGAGTGGGGCGAAGCATTCGTCCGTCCATGCGTCCGTCTGTGTGACCGTCCATGCGTCTGTTTGTGCGCCCGTCCCTGCGTTCTTTCATGCATCCGCCCCTGCGTCCGTTCATGCGTCCATCCATGCATCTGTTTGTGTGTCCGTTCGTTCATCTATTCAACACTCCAAGTCCCACCATCTCGCATCTTTTTATCATATATTCCCCATATAGAAGCACCGCCATCCAGCGGACATTCCAAGGACTAAACGAGAGGTCGCACACGCACACTTTCTTACGGCCTGCGCTTTGGGTCCACTTCCCACCTTTAACCACCTCGAGTTCATGGTATATTCTAGTTCACTGTATTCATGGCACTGCGACCAAACGCTCGCTAAACCTTTCGAAAACCAAGGAGGTTACGCCCAGCGAGTATAACGTAGCAACCTTTCCCTGTCAGATAGGGCTCAATTTACATGCCAATGGCTGCTAATGAGAAATGAGAGACAGGAGAATTCGGCTTTTACTTTCTTACGGCTTGCGCTTCGTATCTACTTCTCATTTTTAACCACCTTGAGTTCATTCATGGTATATACAAGTTCATTGTATTCATGGCACTGCGGCTCAACGCTCGCTAAACCTTTCTAAAGCTAAGGAGGTTACACCTAGCGAGTATAATGTAGCATTCCTTTCCCTTCCGATAGTGCTCAATGTACATGCCAATGTCTGCTAATGGCGATCGCAGCGTGCGCGTTGACTAAAAGCCGAATGCTCATGTCTCTCATTCCCCATTAGCAGCCATTGGCATGTACATTGAGCACTATTTTTTATTGTTAAACAACGCACAGAAGAAATCTCTTACTGGCACCACCTTGGAGGTCAAGTGTTATACCTATTTCGGGTATGTGCCACTGGTGGTTACATACGAGGGACGCCCAAGCCACGCCATAAGGGGCTTTGCCCCTAAAAGAGCGCGTTAGAAAAGCGTTTGTGCTGCATTGAAGTCGATCGCAAGTCAAGTTCATGTCAAGCCGCGTTTCTGAATACAGGGTTAAGACACTGTAAACCCACCAGTGGGAAGCTTGGACCAGGGTTGAATACGAGGCATGTTCACGCACATTTCTTAACATAGAACAAACGCACACACTAAAGGGGCACGTTCGCGATGTGCGTGCTCGAGGAGCGCGGAACAAACGATTTTTCTGTCGATCACGTCACTTCTGGTCAGTCGTAATGGCGTTGTTTCTTCTAGTTTCGGTCTCAAAAACACTGTCACTTGCAAGCTTTTTGCTAAGGTAAGTGCTTGTATTTTGAAGGCAACATTTGGTAGGCAGCACTACCTCTAGCTAGACTACCTATATATTAACTTTTTGCGGAGTGCCAAATTTTGTTGCAGTTGACCTTTAAGTGTTCTGGGATACTGCGCAGTTTATTTCGCAATACTGCAATCATAGCAAAATGTTCCAGCAGGTACCTGGCGTGTAGAACCACTGAAGTCCTCTTTCATAACCAGATATCTTAGTGCGCAACACATCAGGGCACCCTCTTTTGGTATATGGCCACGCTCAAAGTGAAACGCCCAATACTAGGTGATAGCAAGAGAAGCAATGTTCAAAACCGGGTCAAAATGAACAAAGTCTAAAATACCAAAGTTGACACAAATTATTTAGAAGTGATTCCAATAAATATTTAATATTACTAAAAAGTGGCAGCATATCCACGGAGTGAATGATGGAGAGTGGGGCGAAGCATCCGTCCGTCCATTCTTTCTTGCTTCCGTTGCTTCCGTCTGTCCATGCGTCCATCTGTGTGACCATCCGTGCGTCCATCCACCCGTCCGTGCGTGCGTCTCTTCGTGCACGCACACGTCCATCTGTGTGTCCGTCCCTGCGTTCGCCCATGCATCCGCCCCTGCGTCCGTCCGAGCATCCATCCGCCTGGGCAGCCATCCGTGCGTCCATCCATGCATCTGTCTGTTTGTCCATTCATCCATCTATTCAACACTCCAAGTACCACCATCTCGCATTTTTTCATCATATATTCCCCATATAGAAGCACCGCCATCCAGCGGACATTCCAAGGACTAAAGGAGAGGTGGCACACGCACACTTTCTTACGGCTTGCGCTTTGTGTCTACTTCTCACCTTTAACCACCTCGAGTTCATGGTATATACTAGTTCACTGTATTCATGGCACTGCGGCCCAACGCTTGCTTAACCTTTCTAAAACCAAAGAGGTTACGCCCAACGAGTATAAGGTAGCATCCCTTTCTTGTCAGATAGTGCTCAATAGCTACAAATTGGAAAGTCCCGCGCAGAATGGCAAGCAGATCGAAACGTGCCCCGCGTTTCTAACGAACAAATTACGCACAAAACACACTCACAGATACAGATGAACGCGAATAAGCGTCTAAGTTGTTACTTTGCTGTGTCTGAAAAGTGCGCCCTTTTCGCAAACGGAGGCTGTGCAATGATTGCAGTGACCTTTGTGCGCCCGGTAACAACAACAGAATCGTTCCAGTGAAAGCCCAACGCCAGCCAACGCATACGATCTTCCCCACCACAAGATAAAGGTACTCGGGAGAGTGTCCACTCCACTCCTCTCTGCGGGCCAAAGTATGCGTGGGAGATGAGAGCGCGCGCCGCCACGTCGTGGCGATGTGGCGACGCGCGCTCATTGCGCCATCTTGCAGATAATGCTCAAAACAGGATAGATCCTTTCCGAAATTCCCTTCAACAGCGTTAACTGGTAGATATAAATAGCTTGGCTATTGAACGTTGAAAGAGGTACTCGTCGGTGGCTGAATGGTTAATGCCTCGCATTCAGATTCAGGGCCCCACGTTCGATTCCGTGCGTCGGAGTCTTTCTCGATTATTTTTCTTTCTTGCGTTTTCGTGTATATGGATACGTATACATATACAGTGAGTGACAGCGATGCCAGCGGCAAAATACAGTGGAGAGTATATAATTGCTATGGCAATAAAAACGAACTGCTCACGCTGCAGAACCGTTCACTGGCCACCCCGTATGTATACAGTCACCGCATCTTGACCTCCAAACTGTAGTGCCCGTAGGAGATTGCTCCTCTGCATTGTTGAACAATAAATGTTTACAGCGTGCGCGTTAATTAAAAGCGGATTGAGGGTCTCTGCGTCCAGTCGGAGTATCCTTTCTCTCACTGCCCATTAGCAGTGATCAGCATGTTCCAGTAGGAATCCTCAGTCCATCACTGCATGCCTTGCGCCTCCCCAGGTTTCACTTCTGCGCAACGCCGTGATAAGCGCCAGCGTCAACGTCGCAACCCGTAAAAGCGTTATGTGATTCTTAAAAAAAGAAAGAAGATAAAAGTGAGCCCCGTAACTGTCTGCATCATAGTGCGACACCTCAACAGCAGCTCACGAGGGATGGGGGTAAAGAGGGATTAAAAAAATAGGATTAAAGGTATAGATAAAGAGCAGGAAAGAGAGAGCATGGCACAGGGACAGCGAACGATGGAAGTAAGGAGAAGATAAGTGTTATGCCCGCTTCAGTAGGCGCCATGCTGTCGCTGCGAACCACAGCCCGGCAGCGCTTCAGCGTCCAGCGGCGGGGAGCGACAAAGGGATTAGAAGATGGTCCAAGAGCCAATGTCCCTACAAGCAATTTCTCCGGACCAGCTTGTTTAGCGAGACGGCGAAACAGACCGACCGCACAGGTCGTGTCTCCACGATTCAAGTTGTTACTCCTTGGCTGCCCTTCCAGGGAAAGGCGGAAGAAGCAACCCAACTGCCAAATTGTTCCGGGAAGGAACCCCATTTCCCCTCTATTTAGAGCATTGCATCAAGAGGTGGAATAACTATTTGGCGGACCGTGCGTTACTGACCGATGCCCTGTGGGTAGTGTTTTGTGTGTGTGATCGGTGTTCCACTCAAGGAGGAGGAGCCCGACAGGGCTTAAAACGACGCCGCAGAGTGCTGGATGTCGCTGTGAACCCCATAGCGGTTCAACCACCACGCTCGTGGCTTGTGAAACTCTTAACCTCAAGCTGTAAACAATTGTAAATAGTGCCATAAAGCTGTTTGTTTTCGTATCCCCATCGTGTCAGCGTTCGTTCCCTCCACCTGAAGTTGTGCCACGCCACCACAAGAGAACGGGTAGACCCCGATTCTCAACATGGGAAAGGTGGACACGGTCCCTGGAGTCCGAGGACGGGGCACCACTCGGCGAGAGCTCCTGCCGCTGTCAGGAGATGGCCTAGGGGGAGCCCAGTCGGCCAGAGCTGCGCTGTCATCGGAGATCGCAAGGGCACAACCGGTCGCCACGAAATCCAGAGAGCGAGTAGTGTAAGCGTTAGCGCACGCTCCTTCGCATCTGCCCATGGTTTCCAGCATGTACAAATGGTTGTTTTTAGCGCGAGATGGCATCATTTTTTTTTGTAGCGTAGGCCAGACTGGCCGAGGTCAAGCAATCTCGTGTGGCTTATCGAGATCCGTGCTGCGCATGCCCGATGAGCCGCGATGTCAGACAACGCACAGGTGGCGGACAGGAGAAGGCGTGGAAACTCCTATAGGGACGTGTCACTAGTGGGATGGCGCTTGAATCGCTTGAGCTCGCCAACTAGACTGTTCATCAGTCCGTCCATCCATGCGTTCATCGGTAGCTCGCGCTCCGTATTTCCTGGCACAGCAGAGTGAAGTGACTGCTAGGTTTTTCACATTATGTTATTTTTCTCCTATTCCCCATTCATTTACGACTGGACGATGTTGACACTAACGAGAAAGGGCACCAGATGTAAATTTACCCCAAACCTGCAAAAAATAATCGCTGAAATGGCTGCTGTAAGGTCCTAAAAAGATAGCACAGCTCAAATAATCATCGAATGACATCGCGAGTGGTTCGTTTCTGGTGCCGGCATGATATGTATGCTGTGATTACATTACTGAAGAAAAAGTTGTATCATCGTAGTAGACGTTGCAAGAAACAGCTACCTTTTTCGGTTTCTGTTCCGGTACATCGTTCTCTGGTTATTTAAGGTTATGGATAAAGCTCTAAGCTACTTGAACTGGCCTAACTCTTACAGGGCTGTTGATATCATCGGATGGTATTAATTGTGAAGCAGTGATATCACAACAATGTTTTATATGGAACGCCTAGTTGATTTTTCATGTGAAAAATTGCTTATGAAGCAGGTGCTACATGTATCTCGCAATTCATTGCTGATGCGCGCTTCCTTGAAAGATTCAATGAGAAGGAAGGTTATCTTACCACGCGTCACTGTCGCGTTTATGGACTGTTATACATTCTTAAATAAATATATTAGGAGTGATGAAGGAAACCTCTATTGCGTCCTTATTGGCAAGGCTTCGGAAGAGTGAACGTACAACTAAAGTTACTAGCTTTATGGCTTTCGTAGTTCTTTCGGTGCATTTAAAACGTGTATTACATCTCCCCGTTCGTAGTGGTGTTCGTGGCAGTGTACATCTTTCTGGTGGCCACCGTGGGATTTCCAATGCTCTACCTGGAGACCTTCCTGGGACAGTTCACCGGATTGTCCCTCCCGCAAGCCTTTGGCGGATTCCCCATGGCCAAAGGTACACCCACTGAAATCCTTTGCGGAAACCAGTACAGATTTCAGTGAAAATGTTTCCATTTAAGAAATCATTCTTCGTTTAGGCTACGTTTCTTTTGCTCACTGAAGATTTTTTTGTGAGATGTCATCGAATATCAATTATGACTTTTGTAACGGCTAGCAGGCTGATCCATCCGTGTGGCTATGACCCACGGACACGGGCTCAAGGAGGCTGCGTTCTATATGAATTTTTGTGACGTCACCGCTGGTTTCTTTATGTGGCTATGAGATTCCGCCCATGACGAACAATTAAGACATTCATTAGGTACTTATGGTCCTGTCAATGTGAGCTTAAGCGCATTTTACGTGCCTTTCTGGCCAGAAGTTGGTTTTCTTGTTATCCCTACGTCGTTTTCAGGAATCGCGAAACAGATGGCCAATTAGAAATAAGCGATAGCTGTTAGATTTTTCTCAATTGTTTAAGCTATTTGAGATCACCCCATCGTGTAGTGCTTATCTTTGGTAGCGATGCCAATGTGTTTGGTTGCAGTTAGTGTATCCGTCACATGAACAGTATAGCATGTTGACACGTGGTCGTGACGTGGACGAATGCAGAAGTCTGTTTCTGCCATTCTTCAAGCTGAAACTCTTTAATTGACCGAACTCGTGGCTGCGAGACAAAAACAAATTACAGCAAGCAATAGGCGCTGTTCACTGATATCGGCGTACAGAACATCGGTCGTCGATGAACTGATCATCGCCTGGTCGTGCCCGTCTTGCATACATCGCGCATCGAACTTTCCAGCTTTATCCCTGGTGGTTGCGCTAGCTCTAGAATAAGCTCGAGAGTTCGCGTCCTGCGCGCAATTTTAACAAAATGATCTACTACAGTCGTAAAGTTTCTCAAACGCTGAAGCGTGATCGGCACTGAGCATTGCTGACAGTCTTTGTGAATTCAAATCGAGCACACCAAAAAAACATACGTGGCAATATGGCTAGACCATTGAATGCTTAATGGGAGACAAATACATGCATAGATGCATGCATTTGATTACTTCGTCAAAATATAGTGCCCCTAGGGCATAGCGGATTTTTCGCAGTAAAGTGGGCGCAATTCGCGAAAACGGAGTATATAATAACTGTATCTAGTTGAGGGTGCTGACGGGCACAAAGAATTGCAGAACTCGGGAGTAGGTGTCATGAACTACGTAAGGTCACAGCTTCTTTGTTAACCATTTGTTCCGTGTGCTTTGACAGATAATGGCAGGTTAATATTGATAATATTTTTATGTCTACGACACATCGCAGACTATCATCATAACAACTCTGCACTGAAAATTGCTTTAGAAGGCACAGTGGGATGTCTCTAGAAGGAAGAGTAGGTGAAGAGGCACTGGACATATAAGCGGTTTTCATTCTCAGGGAATCAACTGCTCAATTTATTGAACTAATGAACAAATGAAGGAACGAAAGAACGAACGAACGAACGAATGAATGAATGAATGAATGAATGACTTTTATTGAAAAGAAGGAAGGAAATAAGTGTATTTGAGGCACAATGAGGTCGTTGAAGTAAGGTTGCCAGTGATTACAAGGAAGTGTTTAAATGTTTACCACGACAATTTGACCTCGGTTAATTACTCCTGCCTGAATATGGCTGTCGGTTATCGACAAGACTGACTGACACGTCTCGCTGGAGGGAGCTGTCAGTCTCGTCTTCAAAGAAGGGTGCCCGTTGCATTTCCATGAGACGCTATTTTGAGTAGATTTCATGCAATCGCAAAGCCAAAAGTTTAGTTGCATTTGATATTAGTAAACTTTTGACAGCCGATGATGGCTACGAAAATAATCTGTTTAATTTTGCCTCCAGATCGTAACTTTCTCTTCTTAGGTATGTGTGCAAGTGTACGTACGTTTAGTGATGTTCTTTGTAATAAGCCATAATTTGTGTCGATCCATTCTTGCGATAAATCCAGGTTTGAAGGGTTCACCTCCCGGTTGATAGTACCTCCGTTTACCCGGTGCGCTCGCTTATTCCTTTAATTCCCTGCTTGGCACTTACAAGTGATAGAAAACACTTCTCCATGATTTCACAAACGAACACTCAACATGAGCATTCAGCATGCTAGTGCTTGCAAAGCGTCCTTTGTGTTTTGGTCGTCTCGTGCAAACTGCTGTTGTTAGCGCAAAGTGTCGTCAATAACCTCTTATTAATTTCTACCTGGTCACGCCGAGATGCTTTTCGACTGCACGTGTTCGTGCCCGCACACAGGTCTCGGCTGGACCATGGTGTACGCTGCGGTGCTGATGAGCATGTTTGAGACGCCCCTAGTGGCCTACTGCCTCATCTACATGGCCGAGTGCTTCGCGCTGCAGCTGCCGTGACAGTCATGCCCAGGCGTAGGAAGTGGAGTGTCCGTAGCTGTTTCCGTTATGGACAACACTTCTTCAGTGACCTCTCCGTCGTCCGGCAACCTCAGCTCCAGCGACGGCTGCTACGAGATCAGGCATGGCATGGTCAGTGAATACCACAGGTATCGCACCTTAGGGCTATAGGCAGTTTGATTTCTTTGATATAATGTTTCGAACTATAAACACAAGAACAGCCTGGGCTAAATAAAATGAAGCTATGTTTTTAGAAAGGATGGTTGTAATTGGTATACTTGGTGGATTCCTGTAAAAAAATTCGCACCATCTTCCCAAAACGAACACCGGTGGGATGCGAAGCAGCAGCATTGCGCACGGGTGGCGCCACGGGTTGAACGGCGCTAGCAGGTGCTGCGGTGAGCGCCAGAAGATTCGTTTGAAGCGATGGCTGACGTAGGTCTTGTGACACGTACAGACATGTTTCAATGCGTACGTTAGGCGCACGTCAGATTAATTGCGCATGAACCGACGAGTCGGCAGTGTAGCGAGTGGTGCTCGTGGTACCGGCAGGTGTTGCGGGCGAAAGGACGAGGCGGTAGCTGCGGGCGCTGCGGCGAGCGCGTGGCAGGCGAGGGAGAGAGTAACATCAGTGCGCACTGCGAGGAGACGTTAACGCGTAGCTACGGCGCGACATACTTGGCACCGCCCCAACACCTGCGGTGCGTTCTTACGGATGCATGTACATATGGCGTCACGCATGAAAGTCAAAGAGCTGCTTCGCATCTAAAAGGAGCAAAGATTTATCGCAACGGTTCATAAGTTTATTAGTGTTTGGTAAACATCTGCCCAACCAAAGAACTTGCTGTTTCAGATGCCTGAAATTGCTGGGGATGTGTGGTTTCTCAGCCTCTGTAGGCCTATAATGCAGTGAAGAAGAACGGCTGTTTGGGCTAGTTGGTTAAATTCCATGGTAATAATGCAGAGACGGACGCTATACCCTAGCCAGGTGGCGTCTCTGACCAGGAGTCGGGTTGGCGAACAACATGTCGGAGGGCGTTGTTCTCCGGGCTCGTGCACAGCCTGATAAGTACATAGCTGCCAGGTAAACAACAAAACTAATTGTTCACCCATACCACGTGATTATGCACAAATAGCTTTAGTGTAACGCTTCAGTATAGCAATGCACTAACGTCATTTCTTCCCCCCCCCCTGTTCCCAACTTTAATACTACCTAATGCACAAAATGTCTCCTTTTCTCCTTCCATATTGTAGAGTTACCAGGTTAGAGAGAACCAGCTAAGACTTACGGAACTTCCTTGGGGAATACAATGAAACCTTGTTGGTGTATACGGTCTTCACGGGAACAGAAAGCTGACACACATCATATGCATTCGCAGGGTTCTCCAGTAGTGGAGGAGAATTGTCACCGCAGCCCCCCTCCCTTTTGCTGCTGTGTCATGTTCGAAAAAAAAAGCCCGAAAATGAAGCGATGGCATGCTTCCCACAACAGCCTGTCTTTGGTGTCCGGCTTTCGGGGGTAAATACTGGAAGTAAACAGCGTCTGAAATTCAGCATCAGTGCTCCTCGGCATGGACGAGGACTACTGCAGGACTATAAGCTTGTGCCCAAACGAATGAAAAAACCTGCATGCTCATAACCTTGCACTTGAACGAACTGGCATGTACTCATACTATGGCTGAGCAAAATCGATGGAGCGGACTTTTTGAAATGAAAAACCGTCTCCTCGCGCTGCACAACCGTTCACTGGTCAGCCCATATATACAGGCACTGGATCTTTACCTCCAAGGTACTGCCAGTGAGAGATTTCTCCTGTGCATCAATAAAAATTCGCAGCGTGCCCGTTAACTTAAAATGGACTGCTGGTCTCTGTGTCCAACCGGAGTCTTCTGTCTATCATTGCCCATCAGCAACGATTGGCATGTTCTAGTAGGAAACACCGGTTCATCACTGCATGCTGTGCGCCTCCCCAGGTTTCTCTACTGCGCAACGCCGCGATGAGCGCCAGCGTCAGCACTCCACCAGCATTAGCGGCCGCTGATTTGCATCTACACATGGTTCATTTTAGCGAGATATGCTGTAATTTTTTCTTTTACTTCTTGCTTAATCATCCGTTAGCGTACATTTTACAATATCATATCAATGACGGAAATACGTCAGTGAAGTCTTGGTGAACCCCGGCATAAAACACTGAAGTGTTAAATGTTTTTGGTCACAACCTAAAGGTACAGGCTCACGTGGCGGCGAATAACACTATTCTGCATGACATGTTATGCAAATAGGCGTTGTTCAACGCCGTACAAACCACAGTCAATGCAGTCTTAATCAGCAACATTGAAATGGTTCGTCACCTTTCACTGGCCTTGTTTTTTTTCTATATACATCTTTTGAAAGCCTCGTCTGGAAGTTAAATAAACAAAACAAAACAAAAACGCTCTGTCTTCCTTCGACCGAGCGTTTTCTGACGAAGTCGTAACTATCTCTGCAGTCGCATTATCTGCAGGTGAAATTACAGTCGCATTGCTAATTTAGCCGTTCTTCAGGAAAATGTACAACAAAGTATCATGTCGAAACGCGTACTTCTACAGAACTAATTAAGCCACGGAAAGTGTGTTGATTTATTAGTTATGTGTGGTACAGTAAACGAGCACCTCGGGCAATTCCACTACGTTAACGATTTGTATTGTTTTGACCAAATGCCACTGTATGGCTTCCCTCTGCTTCTGTGTGTCACTACGTTGCAATGCTTCATACAACCGATATATTTAGATAAGCACGGTTGGCTAGCTATATGAAGTTCTCTCTAGTTTATGCTTATGTTTTTACGGTGGCAATGCAGCAACCGTGCGCACGCGTGAACTCGACGCTGGTGAGGCGTTACTGGTCGGCCAACTACTCGGGCAAAGGCGCGGTGGCCGTGCAGGCGCCCAGCGGCAGGGTGGTCGCCGTGCCAATGGCCGAATACGAGGCGCTGCACAACAACTGCATCCATGGCACCCTGTCGTCGCAGGAGTACCACTTCCGGTACGGCCACAGATTTGCTTGATTGGTCGTCAGATTGAACGGTCTATTTCGAGAAACACAGTCAGCATGTTTGTTCTGGTCATGATCATTTGTCCATGTTTTGTTAAGTTTTGCACCACTGTTCCCAAAACTCATAAACGCCAACTAACGCGCCATGACAGATGAATCATGGCAGATGACAGCGAGACATGGCAGATGAATAAATTTCTACAAAAACCCATCACTAATGACGTCATGTTGCGGTGCGTTTTTATAACGTCACAAATCTTATCTGTCCGGGACATTATCAAGACACCCTTAGACGGCATCATCATTTGGTGTCGTTGATTAGTCAAAGATGTGTCGATCAAGGAGAAAGCACAACTCCAAGTGAGGTGCCTCAGGATGAAATGCGCAATGCTGAGAAGCTCAAAGGTGCGTGTCTTTCGCACTGTTGCTCGTTTCATCTTGTAAGAAGTATGATCCCAGATCGTACAACTCAATGCGTTACTAAATCTGCAGAAGGCTCTTGCATTTAGTGTTACAGAGAGTGCAGCACCCCACTGAGCAATTTCGTCTTGATGATCCGAGGTGCAGTGAAGGCAAAAGGTTCCCTTTCATTTTCGCCGGCGCTTTTACGATCAGGTCGCAAACTTTTTAACTGACACGTCATAGCGAAGTGACGATATTTATGCGCGCACATCTTTCAGGGCTGCGACTTCATTCTTATTATTTTCTGGGCTTTTTCCGAAAAATTACGATTTATAATGAGACACGTCAAAAAGAGAGAAGGGGTATGGATTAATTTGACCACCTGAGTTATTTCAAGTGCAGCTATTTGCGCAGGGGTGTTTTTGAATTTAGCCCCTATATATGGTAGTTGAACCCGTGCCCCGACCTGCGCTAAAATCGTAGCATGTGCTACTAACCATTTGGTGCAATTCATGCCTAGTTGCACGCATCGGAACTGTCAGAACTTTCTCGATTGCTCTAATCAGATTGCCCCGCCGCAGTGGTCTATAGTGGCTAAAATACTCGACTGCTGACCCGCAGGGCGTGCGAACACTGGCTCCTTAGCGCAAATCGAAGAACGCCTGCAAAAGGCTGCCCTTCTGGTGGACACCTATGCAGGTTCATGCGGCCTGGAGTGCTCTCCAGCTAAATCGGCTCTTCTTTCAGTCTCTCCGCTACCGCCGCCTCAAATTTTTCTTCCGTCCGGGCCCGTGCCGTCAGTGCAAAATATTCGGGTTCTTGGCCTTTACCTCACATCGTCCTTGGATCCAAAGGGCACAATAGCAGGCCACAGACGCACCAGCGAACAGGTGAGCCGCATGATACGGCAAGTTTCTACCAAGCGCGGCGGCCTCCGCGGGTCTCAGTCCCTCCGATTGGCCCACGCGTTTGTGACCAGTCGCGTCCTCTACGCCTTGCGTCGTCGACACGAGCACCATCTGGACGTCCTTCTTCGCTCAGTATACAAACGCGCTCTGGACATACCTATTGCAACCTCCAACAGCCGATTCGCGGCTCTGGGGGTACACAACACCTTTGCAGAGATGCGCGAAGCTCATCGCGTTAACCAAATCAATCGACTGTCGCAGACGCCTTCAGGGCGCCGTCTTCTACACAGACTTGGCCTTAACCCGATATCTGACCAAGACCCTCTGCAGCCGGTACCAGAGCTCTGGCGTCAAAAGCTATGGGTGGAACCTCTACCCCGTAATATGAATCCCGACCTCCATCCTGGCCGTAGACTAGCACGCGCCGCGGCCCTTCATACGCGACACTCCGATCGTCCTGGTGTTTTCTACGTGGACGTCTCGGGTCCCTCCCCCTCGGGTCACTTCACGGCTGCCGTGATTACAGAGGGCAAACACGTAGATGGCCTCTCCTTTCGAGCAGACACAGTAACGCACGCTGAATAGGTTGCCATAGCCTTGGCCGCCTCTCACCCTGCCTCACGCACCATCCTGACGGACTCGCGCTCGGCCTGTTCTCAGTACCTTCAGGGTTCCATTGCCCCGCTGGCGGCTAGCCTACTACAGGCAGCCTCTTGGCGCTTTAACCCTCATCCCATTCGTATAGTCTGGACCCCAGGCCACTCGGGCCTGCCCGGCAACGAGGCGGCAAATGCCGCTGCCCGCGCTTCTCCTGTCCGGGCCGCTGCCCCTCCATGTCCCGAGACGGAATCTGGCAATACCAACCTGACGCGCTTTCGCGAAATTTTGGCTTATTACCGGGCTTCGCGCCGCCTCTACCCGGACCCCGCACGCGGTTTGGAGAAAGCGGACGAACGACTGCTACGCCGCCTGCAGACGAACACCTTTATCAGTCCGGCGGTCGCCAGGCACTTTTTGCCGGAAATCAATGGCACCTGCTCGACCTGTCATGTCCTCGCCGACACATATCACGTCGTAGCATCATGCCCAGTTAATCCCGTCCATTTCTCATCCCCTTTTCCTATCCCAACTAGAGAGGGTTGGGAGGAGCACCTGCTCGGCTGCTCTACCTTGGCTGCACAACGCTCCTTGGTGGAGCGCGCACGGGCAGCTTCCAGCTCCACTGGCGTCCCGGAATAGGGTATTGCCACTCTAGCACGCCGATGGGCCACGTCGGCACTCTCTAGTAGACTTTTTTCTGAAATAATTGCTTTTTACCACCACCACCACTACCAGGTCGTGGGATGGAATCCCGGCTGCGGCGGCTGCACTTTCGCTGGATGCGAGAATAATGTAGTCCCATGTGCTCAGATTGGGGTGCACGATAAAGAACTCCAGGTGTCGAAATTTGTGGAGCGCTCAACTACGGTATCTTTCATATTCATATGGTGGTTTTGGAACGTTAAAACTCACATATCAAAGCTCTAATCTGATCGCTCGAGTGACGCGTGAACAATGGCGCGTAAAGTGGAACGTATATACGTTTATGAGCGCCAGTGATTATGCAGGAATCAACACGAAGGGCTTTATCAATTTAAAGTCATGCCTTTTGGGTTGTAAAGTGCGCTTACAATTTCGAACGCATGAGGGACTCCCTTCTTCGCGGTTTTAAATGGTTGACGTGCATGTGCTATCTATACGATGTCATTGTTTTCTCGCCAACCTTTGAAAGCCACCTTCTACGTCTGTTGGCCGTTCTTGACGTTTTTCGCTGTGCTGGCCTCCAGCTTAACGCGTCGAAGTGCATTTTTGGACGCCGTCAGATGAAACTACTTTGGCCATCTTGTTAACGCTACTGGTGTACGACCAACACCACCTAAATTAGTTGGTGTTGGTACGACCCGACCCTGACAAATCCGCGCTGCACGTGAGTTCTCGTTTTCACGTTGCACGCAAGAAGTCCACACTTTTTGGGGCTCTGGTCATACTTCTACCGTTTTAAAAGTCAGCAACTTCGCGAGAATTAGTCAGCCCCTCAAGGATCTCTTTAGGAAGAACGCGGCTTTTTAATGGCTTGAAGACCAAGAACATTCCTTTGCGTCGCTGATTTCTGTTCTCACATCACCACCTGTGTTGGATCATTTTGACCCAGCCGATCGAATGGAGCTTCACACTGACGCAAGCGGCCATGGCATAGGGGCAATACCCGCTCACATTCAGAACGGCAGAAACCGTGTCATAGCGTACGCTAGCTGCCTACTTTCCTTGTCGGAAACGAACTGTTCCATTAGTGAGCGGCAGCACCAGTCTCTCGTCTGGCCTATCGCGAAATTCCGTCCGTACCTATATCAACGCTTGCTCACAGTTATCACAAACCACCATGTGCTCTGCTGGCTGTCAACACTTCAAGATCCCACAGGAAGACTCGGGCGATGGGCATTGTGATTGCAGGAGTACACGTTGTAGGTAGAGTACAAGTCTGGCAAGCTTCGCAGCGATGCCGACTGCTTATCTCGACACCCTGTTGATTCACCCAATTTCTCTGAGTTGGAAGCTGATGCCAACATGCTAGCCTTAACAAATTTTTGCACATCGCCGACGAACAACGCTGAGATCCGTCGCTGCTATCTATGATTGACCGTCTTCAATCCGGCCATAAAGACCCTTCACTGAGCCTGTTTTTGCTTCAAGACAACGTTTTGTACTCCTGCAACTTCAGCATGATGGCGCGAAACTTTTGCTCGTCATCCCACGTCATCTGCGCAAGAACATCTTGCAAGAATTACACCATGCCCGAACGTTTGGACATTTAGGTGTCTCCAGAACCTATGACCGCGTTCGCTGATGGGTATTCTGGAAGAGCCCTTACCACTCCGTTCGCCGCTACGTTGCTGCATGTGACCTGTGCCAGCGCCAGAAAAACCCCAAGTCTCTCCTTGCCGCTCACCTTCGACCTATTGAAAGCCCAGCCAAGCCGTTTCATCGGGTGGGGTTGGATTTGTTAGGTCCCTTTGCCACATCGACAACGGGAAACAAATGAATAGCAGTAGCTCAGGATTATGCCACATGGTAGGTAATTACTAAAGTGCTACCAACCAGCTGCGTGACAGACGTCGCAATTTTTCCTTCTCTACGACATCATCCTTCAGCATGGTGCTCATTCTCAACTACTCACGAACCGTGGCCGTTGCTTCCTCTCCCGGGTTGTTGATGACCTCCTTAGATTCTGTGCTACGCGGCACAACTTACGACTGCTTACCATCCTCAAACTAAAATACTTACTGAACGCCTCAACCGCACACTAACGGACATGCTTGAAATGTACGTTTCTGACGACCACACCGATGGGAACGCTGCCCTTCCGTTCGTAACCTTCGCCTACAAGTCGTCGTGTCATGAAATCGCCGACTACTCACCATTTTATCTACTCTTTCGACGTGATCCCTTACTACCTTTCGATACCCTGCTTGCGCAGGACCCTCCGTTCACCACTTTATATACGCGCAAGATGCTATATTCTCTGCTCTCATCACACGTACAGTAGCCAGCACCAACCTCTCACCGTCCCAGAGAGCACAAAAGTCACTCTAGGGCCGCCGACATACGAATGTCAATTTTTCTCCGTGCTCTCTCGTGCTACTGTGGCTCCCATCTCGTCATGTTGGCCTCTGCGAGAAACTTTTATCACGATACCTTGGGTCTTACCAAGTTCTGCGCCAACTCACACCCGTCACCTATGAAATTTCTTCTACTACGAACCCCACTGTTACATTCAGAAGTGACATTGTGCATGTTTCTCGTCTGAAGCCCTACCACAGTGACCCGTCCGTCTAATAACAGCAGGCACCGGGACGGTGCTTTGCCGCCCCGGGGTAATGTCACGGGTATGGAAAGGTACCTCAGGCACAGGCGCCGAAATGACACAGAAGGAATGAAGACGACGATGTTGTCGTGGGGCTGCGCCCTGTTGTCCTGCATTCTTGCACGATGTGTGCAGTGTTAGCCCAACCAGCGTTAACTTATTAAATAGTCCCCGTTACATATTTATAAACAGCTGATTGTTTAATGTCTATTGGTTTGGCGAGTTCATTCTTCGCCATCGCAAGCGCGTGTCAATATTAAAATTTTTGTGATATTAATCCGAAACCCTGTTTCTTTAGTTGGCCAAACTGTAAAAACAGACACTTTCTATGCGTTTGCAAGGCTCAAACAAAAATAGGGAATCGTGTGATCGAGATTGAACCGAGACAGCTCCTGAATGATGTAAATGTGGAAAAAGGACGGCACACTCTCACGAATCAAAACGAGGTGTTTGGTACCTATAAACTTACATTTGAGTCAAGAAAGAAAGAAAGAAAGAAACATTGATGTTTTTTTCAAGAAGTTTTGAGAGTGAGAGAAACATAAAAAGAGAGTGAACTCTGGCAGGGTAAGAAAGTATGCTAGTAAAGGCAGGTAGCAACATCACATAATTAAAGCGCCCGACGTATACCATTTTTTTATGTGCTTATAACTCTCCCATTAGACGTCGTCTTGAGTGCAGTTACCCGCCTACGGTGCTTTTGAAGAAAGGTTGTCGTGGCAAACTTCAAGCGAATTTCACATATATGTATTTCAACAAGTCAAACTTTCGCCAAGTTTTCATTATATATAATACTTTGGACAGTTTGACTTGATCAAATGACTGCAAGAAAGAAGGTGTTTTCGTTGCTTTATTACGAAATTCAGTCACATAAGCGACACACTATAGGTTGAATGAAGAGCAGATAGGCCATTGAAAACGAACAGCGCAAAGAAAACGAGATTCGGGGCGGATTATGCACTTAGTCGGTCTCTGTTCACGATGTTTCTCGTTTCTGGTCTTCTACGGTACCATCCGCACCAAATAAGCACTTCATAGCAACATCTTCTGAGCACAAGACCACAGGGTGAACTCGTACTCGCAGCTGAGCACGGCACTGTGACCGATAGCATTCGGTGACGATATGACATTCTGCGTATTGAAACACGAAATAACTTTGTAATTGTATTTTTTGAGATTAAAGTAATTTAATGAGTAGTCCAACTATGACCAGCATTGTAGTCAGAATTTTGTTTGGGTGCAGGGGGCCCGGCATAATTAAGGCTCAATCACACCAAAGGTGGCGCGGCCAAGGGGGATTTTCGAAACGGCGAGGTGGCGAGTGCGTGAACCTGTTCAGACCGCCTCCTTCACCCCCCTAGCCCGACAACTTGCAGCTATTCCTCATCTAAAACACACCCTATATGCAGATGACATGACGCTATGGTCTACCCATGGCAGTGATGATGACATACAGGACACCATTCAAACCGCCACCAGCAAAACACAAAACTATGCAGCTAGTGTAGGACTTACCTGTTCTCCAGAGAAGTGCGGACTGCTCTGCATCCGTCCCAAAATCCGCAACTCACTTTCCTCCGCTATCGTTATCGAACTGAATGGCAGATCGCTACGTGAGGTCGACACTCTCTGGATATTGGGCATGCATATCCAAAGGGATGGAAACAACACTAACACACTACGGAAACTCAAGCTGGTTGTAGGGGCGATTTCGCGCCTGATCCGCCGGCTTTTGGACCACCACCGGGGCATGAATGAGGGTCACCTATGTCGCCTTATGTATGCATTCGCACTTAGCCACGTTATCAACTCCACTCCCTACCTCCAGCTATCTCGCCGAGACACTGACGCCCTGGATGCCCTCATCCGTCGGGCATACGAAGTAGCCCTCCACCTTCCCATAAGTACACCCACCGATCGACTTCTCAAGCCGGACCTTCACAACACTATCGGGGAACTTATAGACGCGCACCGCCACGCGCAATACCTTCGTCTCACACAAACTGACACCAGGCGGCATATCTTGCATTCTCTTGGAATCCAGATACCGCCCAATGATCCGACAATACTCCCCATGCCAAGACCACTGCACCGAGAACTCCTCATTACACCACTTCCCCGCAACATGCACCCCAGCCACCATGATAAACGCCGCCGAGCTCGTACTAGAAACACAGGTGTTATGGCTCCGAACTGGACGCCATAGCCTGCGTGGGCGATGTAGCGGTCGTCGCCATGGTGGATCGCACACTCTCTAATATGTACACACACACTTCCTTCGGATACCTCCCCCGAAGCTGCAGAGGAAGCTGCCATTGCCTTAGCAATTGTTAACACTGAAGAACTGTATGTTTTATCTGATTACAAAATCGGAATTCTAAATTTCGTGCGAGGCCGAGTTCACGTTCCTGTTTTTTTGCATACTGGACTCGCCCGCTGCACCCCCGCCCCGTCATGTGCAGTTGATCTGAGTGACCGGGCACTTCGGGAATCCCGGAAACGAGGCCGCCAATCTCTTAGCACGAGGTTCTCTTAACCGGGCACTGGCGGCCTCCTATCCCGGACTCACGAAGGAGTGCGCGCACACTTTCAACGAGCTGACTCAAGCCTATCGGGCAGAGCATCAGCGTTATCTTCCACCGCACAAGTCTCTCAGCAACCGACAGGCCACCCTCTGGCGCCAGCTACAGACTCACACTCTCCTTCTCCTCTCATTCTGTCGCACTATCACCCCATTTTCCTAACACCAGCCTGTACGCTCTGCCCTGAATCACATGCTTCTGCTATACACATCCTTTCTCACTACCGGCGGATCGTCCCCCACGGGTCCTAGAACATCTCAAGACCTGGGAGAACTGAGAGACCCTACTGCGTTCAGAGGACCCGGTTAAGCAGACAATGGCTGCCGACCGGGCTGCCAGTGCCATAGAGCACCACCAAATGAGCGCTTGAGCGCAGTGGGATCGTGCGAGGGCCCAGGAGCCTGCGTGCTTCAAACTCCTCTGTTGAAATAAAGTTTTTCTCTTCGTCCTCGGCTGGCCACGTGCCAGAAGAGGCGTGCATCTCACGCTTTTGCGCACGTGTCGCTATGATGCTTCAATGCTTCTCCCAAACGTACACCCGCGCTACAACCGTGACTTAGCTGCGTGCCATTCTCATTGGCTGCGGCAAAGCGGCGAGCCTCGGCAGGCGGCAAAAAATTGCTCCGAGAATGATCGCCCTTGCCGCCTAGTTTTTATCCCGCTTTCGCAACCTGGAGAGGAGGTTTCCCCCTTTCCGCGTTGCCGCCACGTCACTTTGGCCACCCCACATTTGATGTGAACAAACCTTTAAGCAGGCATGCGTGTATCTATGCACATGCAGAGTGTACAGACTTCGGGGAGGGTGTCGGAGCTCCCAATGACATGCCTTGGCTACGCTAAAGCTCTGCATCAAACGTACACAGCCTAGTCGCTATAGAACGAAGGACACATTCGAGCATCGTCTGACTGCTACAAACAGAGCTGCACGTTTTTATTTACATGAACCTCTCCGGAATAATACACTCGGTATTTTTTGCAGGAAGGACGTTCTTCACCTGAGCCCCAGCATCGATGAGTTCGAAGCCCTCCAGGTGACCGTGGCACTAGGGGTTGCCTGCTGCTGGTTCCTCGTTTTCCTAAGCGTCAGCAAGGGACCACACTTGCTGGGCAAGGCAAATGGCAAACCCCTCTATTTTCGCTTTTTCAGGGAGCCGTTTACCAGGTTAGCCCATTCAAAACCCACAAGCGAGGCACAGGGATCGGTCACTGACAATTTTATCTGCCAAATATCACACAGATGAGCGGTGAGAAATCGACCGAGACTTATAATCGAGGGCTTCCTGCGCTCCCTCCCTCTGGAGACGTGCTTGTACCATGAATTTTTTATGCGTCGACAACGCAAGTTCCATGCCACTCAAACGAAAAACCCCAAGGAAGTAAGCATGCAATGAAGTCAAATTGGACATTTTGGACATACATTTAGGATTTAGTTGCAGGGTGCATGATCGGTGCGGGGAACGAGACTGTATTCTCTGAAAAACAAAATAATAGCTGATCCCTCTGTCACCAAAATTGGTATAACACGAAAGTGAAACGTCCCTTCACAGAAGCAAGTGAGTGTTTAATGTGCATTGTTTCACCATATAGGCGATGGAATGAATGCTGTAGCATAAAATAGCAACGTCGTGCGTATAACGGTAAGGAGCTCCAATGAAGCAACTCTCTGCTGAATCAGAAAGGACACTCCGGAAGAACGTACAAATTTTTTTCTTCTAGTTTATGCCTCGTCATTCGTTATTGTAAATTTTATGACGTCACCTTCGTGGCGGGAATACGCCAGTGGAGCTGTGGTGGATTCCAACATAAAACAATTTCGTGTTAAACGAGGACAAGTAAAGACATGCATAGGTGTGCAAGAGCCATCCACGGTGGCCACGTGAATTACGACGAACGTGCTTTCCCACGAATTCCGTCGACAACGACGCCACAACGTCGCCGTTGTCTAGTTGGCTTCCCCTTCAACGGGATCTACGTAAAAGAAAATGGCAGCATATCCACGGAGTGAATGATGGAGAGTGGGGTGAACATTCGTCCGTCCATTCGTTCATGCTTCCATCCGTCCATGCGTCCGTCCGTGTGACCGTCCATGCGTCTATCCGCCCGTCCGTGCGTGCGTCTGTTCGTGCGTCCGTCCCTGCGTTCGTCCATGCATCCGCCCCTGCGTCCGTTGATGCGTCCATTCATGCATCTGTCTGTGTGTCCATCCGTCCATCTATTCAACACTTCAAGTGCCACCATCTCGCATCTTTTCATCATATATTCCCCATATAGAAGCACCACCATCCAGCGGACATTCCAAGGACTAAACGATAGGTGGCACACGCACACTTCTTACGGCTTGCGCTTCGGGTCTACTTCCCACCTTTGACCACCTCGAGTTCATGGTATATACTAGTTCACTGTATTCGTGTCACTGCAGCCCAACGCTCGCTAAACCTTTCTAAAACCAAGGAGGTTACGCCCAGCAAGTATAACGTAGCAACCTTTTCCTGTCAGATAGTGCTCAATGTACATGGCAATGGCTGCTAATGGGAAATGAGAGACAGAAGAATTCGGCTTTTACTTTCTTATGGCTTGCGCTGCGTATCTACTTCCCAGCTTTAACCACCTCGAGTTCATGGTATACTAGTTGATTGTATTCATGGCACTGCAACTCAACGCTCGCTAAACCTTTCTAAAACTAAGGAGGTTACACCCAGAGAGTATAACGTAGCAACCCTTTATTGTCAGATAGTGCTCAATGTACATGCCAATGGCTGCTAATGGGGATCGTAGCGTGCACTAAAAGCCGAATGCTCCTGTTTCTCATTCCCCCTTAGCAGCCATTGGCATGTACGTTGAGCACTATCTTTCATTGTTCAACAACACACAGAAGAAATCTCTCACCGGCACCACTTGGAGGTCAAACTGTTATACTTGTTACACACTACAACGGCTGCGAGGGACGAACAGGTGCTGCTATAAGAAGCTTCGCCCCTAAAAGCAGTGCGTCTCGATGGAATAAACCGGGGAGTGAGGGACATGAAGTCGGTGCGTGATCAGCGGGGTGCCTCAAGTGCTGCCCCGGTGCCAATAGGACTATGCCATGCCAATCCTACATTCCTCCTTTCACTCTAGCAATCGCACAACACCAGGGGAGGAGGAGGCCGGTTTTGAACGGGGAAGTCCACATTTGCAAATGTCTCTCTAACCATCTTACTCACTGTACATATATGAATATAAAGTTGTTCTCGAAAGCACAAGCAACCCTTCAGGGGGCTTCGTCGCCCACATACCCGGTTTCCTAGTCACAACGCCGGCAATAGTTTAAAGTTATTTGTCACTCATGTGTCGTATGCAAGACAGCTTCATATGGCCTTTCGTTTTCAGAGTGTGGAATGGCTCTCAATGTTATCTTCATTTATTTCCGGTGTCTTCGCACACACCCAGGGGCACACACCCCCGCACAAACACACACACACACCTATGGGGTTTTACGTCCTAGAACTATGACGTGTTAGAGCGTTGCGGAAATTTCAACCACCGGTGCTCATCAATGTGCGCTTAAAGCTAAGCTCACGACCTCTAGCATTTCGTTTCCATCCCAGTGTGGCCGCCGCGGTCGGGATTCGATCCCTCGGCCTTAGGACATGAGTGAAGCCGCAGAACCCCTAGGGTATCGGGGTGGGTTTCATACATGACTTAACATTTCTGTGATATATTGTTTTTCGCACCTTTTTATTGTGACAGTCTCATGGTTTTTTAGCACAAATCGTCCCTAAGCACGTCAATTTCCTTTATATTGCTCGAAAACCCTTTCTCCGTCGCAGGTTTCGGTCGGAATTGTGTACACGACGTTCGGCTGCTGGGTGCGATGTGCGCAGCCGCACTGGCGTTAGAGGGATCTTCTATCGGGCTTCAGGAATGCTTCAAACCCGACGTCCGGAATCTCATCGACATCAAGGTGCACAGTTAGTCGATTGTGGGTGCACAAACGCAGATGCATTTCTTAACGGTAGCCACGTAAGGCAGCAGCAGATTTTCAGATCGTGTTTGCATTGACGTGGTTTCGTTACACGTTCACGGCAGAGGGGTGCCATTGTTAGAAGTCCAGAGCAGGAGTCGGCCACCTGTGGCGCATTGCCATAGCACGGCACGGGCCCGGCCAGGCCCCGGGCCGGACCTGGCCGGGCAAGCCATTGTTAGATCGGGCGCGGACTGTGCCCAGGCCCATGCGCTTCGGGCTCAGATCGTGCTCGGGCCGGAGTCAGGCCCGTATTAGGCCCGGGTCTCATATGAAGGGTGTTTCGAGAAATGATTTCAATATTATTTACACAGTACAGAAAGAAGGCATATGCGTGCTACCTTCGGCGTTCCCTTTACTTTGACAGAAAGCGTCTTGAGATGTGCACAAACATTAATTACGACAATTTAAATCAATTACATCTTCATTGAGGGCGTTTTCGAAGTGAACAGTAGATGCACTGTTTGGTGCATCAGTATTGGTTTCGCCAGCTAAATTATCCACAATTCATCGCTTCGCGGTGATTACCAGTGGCCACTTTTCCAAAACTTTTAAGGATTTATAGACTATTCGTAGTGTGAGGAATAAGATGGACACATGCGGAAGCGCAGTGCCATCGCCTGGCTCGCTCGGCTGTTCGCTCCCTGGCTACGCTTTGCCTGCTGCTGCTGCTATCTTCCCGGTTGCTGTGTACTTCAATAAACCCCCGTAACAGTAGGAACAACATTCATTCGCTTATTTGACTTGGCCGGCTATTTCTACTGGCTAAAAAGTTCATTGTTTAATTCCTGTATTTACTGCAGTAATTAATGTTTCTACACATCTGAAGGTGCCCTCTGCCAATATAAAGGGAACGCCACAGGTAGCACGCAGATGATTCCTTTCTGTAATTTTTAAATAACATTGGACTCATCTCTCTAAACACCACGTATATGAGACCCGTTATATATGGATATAACGGCGTGTCTATGCTGTGTGGTTTTGTTTGTAATGCGAAGCAGCTATTTGACTCGTGTGTGAAACTCCGTAACGTACATGCGTCCGTAGGAACGCGTCGCTACGCGTTCCCCTCGCCTCAGGTCTGGAGCGGTGCCAAGTAGGCCACGCCGCAGCTGAGCGTTTACGTCACGCTCCCCTCACGCTTCCCTCGCAGGTGCACGCTGATGTCAATCTCTCCCACCGGAGCACACTCGCCGCAGCATGCTGATGCCGGCTCCTCCACCCGCTCGTAACACACTTCTTATCGCTTGACCCTCTCCACCAGCAGCAACGCTCGAATGCAGGTCGAGTGAAAACACGCGACAGGTTTATTTGCGCGTCCGAAGCAGCCGTATGAACGCAGCCTGCCAGCTGCAATGGGAGGCTGCGTCCATATAGTAGCTGCAGACGTGCAACTAAACCTGTCTACTTTTTCAGCTCGTTCATCTGCGATGAAACTAAAGTTAACCCACCTCCCATGTCCTCGAATTTCAAACAAACGTTTACTCCAGTACACGCTGCACCAATTTTCGCTTCAAACCATTCTTCCACTAACTGCGTGGACGCCCGTTTTAACCGGGTTCAGCGCCGTGCGCACCGCTGCTGTTTCGCATCCCATCAGGGTTACCTTCGGGGAGGTGGTCCACAGTTTTTGTGGGGTTTAACATCCCGAAGCGACCGAGGTTACGTAAGATGATGTAGTGGAGGGCATCGGCTCAGTGAGACCAGATGGAGTGCATTAGCATGCACTGAAAATGTAAAGTACAAGACGTCTAGAATTCTTCTCCGTCCATATACGCTACACGTAAATAAAAAACTGGTCAAATAAGTTTCCATCATCATTATATTGAAGGAAAAACGTTCTGCTATACCGTAAGGAAATGTTCGCCAGGTGGTACTGTTGCAATAGCAACGATACACTGATAACGTTATATAGCGTAGATCAGATATGCACGCTGGTATCTAAAAAATCAAATATTAAGACACCTTCGTAAGCCCACCACGCATTTTTCCACGTGCGTGCTCCGTAGACTCATCTAGCAACTCGTAAGTCATGAATATCTCCAGAGTACTTGGAGCCCCTACATGTGCCTTAGCCACGTCGCTGATCTGAATGGCAATGGTGTATTCATCTCTGGCGAATCTTTGCAGATGTGGCACTCGGCCTCTCGCCACCTGTTCTACAGCCTGGGTCTCTCTGTAGGCACCACGACGTGCTTGGCCAGCTACAGCCACTTCCAGGACAACCTGTTACAGTAAGCAGTTAGCATAGTTGTTCCCAATCATTTGATGGGAATGGTAGAAAGATAGATTGACTTTTAGGACAAGAACAACGTTTAGGACAGATTGAGCGAACAGCAGTTAGACATCTCAATGTTTATCGCTACGTGTTTGCGAAAGAAAAAAAAATGAAACAGATAATTATACGCGCTGATAAAGGCACGCATTTTCGGGTCTCTGTGATTTAGGCCAGTGTGTATGTGGAGGGAAGTGGCTTGCGATGGCGTAGTGGTTAGAGTGTCAGTCTTGCGTGGGAGAGGTTCATGGTTTCTAATCCCGGTGCCTTGCTATTTATTCCTCATCGGATAAAAAATGTTATTCACGTGATGATGGAATTGCATTAAGAGACCTGGGGTGCGGCCTCACCGGTGACCACCACCGGTAGCGCACTCCCTCACCAGAGAAGAATTGATCAAGCAGTAACCACCGCCGGCACTCTCTCACCAGAGAATTGGCCATTCTGGTGCAGTATCTGGGCCCTACCTTCTACATGGCTAGGCCCATTATACCTCGGTCTCCAACGCATGCGAAGAAATTGACCACGGCGGCGGCGGTGGTCAGATTTGCGACACAGTAGATGGTGCTAAGAATCTCTTGAGTGCGGACAGGCTGCCATTGGAACCTGAACTTGGCAACTTTTAACGTTAGAACCTTATCTAGTAAGGTAAGTCTAGCTGTGCTATTTGAGGAACGAGAGGGTGTTAAATAGGATGTGACAGGGCTCAGTGTGGTTACGAGGACAGATGAGGCCTGTACAGTGCTACAGAATGGGCACGTCCTTTGCTATCGTGGCTTGGCTGACTGAAGAAATCTGGGTAGGGGTTCCTTACCCCCAGAAATATATCTGATAATTCAGAGTAATACTATATCAAAAGAGAAAGAGTGACCAGGTATCGTAATAAACTTAATAAAAGATACAAGATGACGGTGGTACAAACCTACGCGCCTACATACAGCCAAGATGATGATGAATAATTGATATGTGGGGTTTAACGTCCCAAAACTATCATAGAGGACACTAGAAATTCCAACCACTTCGGGTTCTTTAACGTGCACCCAAATTTGAGCTCACGGTACTACAGCATTTTCGCCTCCATCGAAAATGCAGCCGACGTAGCCGTGATTTGATCCCGTGACTTGCGGGTCAGCAGCCGAGTACCTGAGCCACTGGACCACTGCGGCGTGGCCAGCCATGATGACGCATTAGTTGAAAGCTTCTGTGAAGACGTGGAATTGGCAATGAGTAAGGTACAAACACTGTATACTATAATAATGGGTGACTTAATGCCATGGTAGGGATGAAGCAGGCTGGAGACCAGGCAGTGGGGTATGATGGCATCGGTAGAGAAATGTCAGAAGGGAGTTAACAGTAGAATTGGCAAAAACCGATTTGGCAAAAACCAGATGTATGTACAAAGGGACACGGTAAGCAAATTAACAACCAATGTGGATAAGACAATTGAAGTAGCGCAGGAGTTGGACATTGGCTGATAATGTAAGAAGTGACAGCACCTCAGATGACATCCCACCAGTAATGACAGAATTAAGTCAAGAAAGCCTAGGAGAGAATGCAAAAAGTCAAATGTGCTGGTAAGGATCAGGTAACATCAGATCTGCTGAAAGACGGAACTGGCCACTCTGTTTACGAAGTGTGTCTTGACGGAGAGCGTACAAGAATATTAAAAGAATGCTAACATCATCTTAATTCATAAGCACAAAGACAAGGATTTGAACAACTACAGTCCGATTAGCTTACTCTCCGTCGTATGAAGGCATTTACAAAGGTAATGGCTAGCAGAATGCAGACTACATTGGAAGTCAAACCAAAGGATCAAGCAGGATTTTGTACAGGCTACTGAACAATCAACCACAACCATGTGATAGAAAAATGCTCGGAATACACCCAATCACTATACCGAGTCTTCATATATTATAAGAAGGCATTTGATTCAGTAGAGATATTAGCAGGCATGTAGACACTGCAGAGTCAGGCTGTCGACGAAACATATATAAACATCCTGGAGGAAATATACAGGGGATACTGCCACCATAGTGCTTCATAAAGAAAGCGACAGAATAACAATAAATGAGGGTGTAAGACAAGGACATACGATCTCCAAATTGCTATTTGCCGCGTGCTTACAGGAGGTTTTTATAGGCTTAGAATGGGAAGGGTAGAGGATAAGAGTCAATGAAGAGTATCTAGTAACTTGCGCTTCACCGATGACATTGTATTGCTGAGTAACTTAGGGGACGAATGGCAATTCATGATTAGTGAATTAGACTAGGAGAGCAGGAAGGCAGGTCTTCAAATTATTCCACAGAAAACGAAGGTAATGTACAACAACCTGGGAAGAGAGCAGCACTTTGAGATAGGTAGTAGTGCACTTGAAGTTGTAGGAGATTACGTCTGGTTAGGACAGGTAGTAACCGCGGAGCTGAACCACGATATTTAGGTAACTGGAAGAATAATAATGGGGTGGTACACATTCGGCAAGAATTTTCAGCTCTTGAATGGTAGATTGCCACTATCGCTCAAGAGGAAGGTAAATAACAGCTGCATCTTACTGGTACTTTACTACAGAGCAGAAACCTGGAGGGTTACAAAGTGGGTTCATCTTAGGTTTAAGAGTACTCAGTGAGCAATGGAAAGGAAAATGATAGGTGTAAGCTTAAGGGACAAGATGAGAGCAGAATTTATCAGAAAAAAAACAGATGTTATGGACATCGTACTCAATATCAAGAAGAAGAAATGGTCATGGGCAGGACATGAGAACGTCTGGTCATCAAGGATCACAGATTGGATTAAAAAAGGCAAGTGGATGAGGGGGAGACAGAAGATTAGGTGGGCAGGTGAGATTAGGAAGTTTGCGGGTATAAAGTAGCAGCAGTAAGTACAGGACCAAGTTGAGTGGCGGAACACAGGAGAGGCCTTTGTCCTGCAGTTGACGTAGTGAGGCTAATGATGATGATGCATGTAGAAGGAGGGGCGGAGGGAGGAGCGTATAAAGCAAGTTCAGCTTTGTAGTAATTATTCTTTCTTAAGAAGCCTATATGTTAACTCCAATACCAATGCAGGAAAATCTCGTGAAACATTCTTAACAAAATGTGGGAAGGCCATCACACATTGAGAGTGTGTGCTTTCTTACCATTTTATGAAATCTACAAGCATATTTTCCTGATACTCTTTGAGCGTATGTTGAAATGTGTTACATACCGTCTTAGGAAAGGGTTGTGTTGGGTGTAATGCTTGCTTAGAGCGGTTGATTGCCCTATTACACGGGAGGAGAAGCGTGCCTTTGCCCAGCAATAAAATCACTGAGTTTAATGCAACAGGCTTTTTCGAGACACGTGCCAGAATAAGAGCACAACGGACACGAGCACCGCGTTACAATCGATGCGCGGGATGATGATATAGCTAGGAATTTTACAGAACGTTACGGCGACTGCATAATTGGCCTGGAGTGTCCATAAAATTGGGCAAGCTTTGAATGTTTTCTCTGACACATTTACATTGATCATGGTAACGTTCTGTGCACACCAAAGCTCTTGCAGCTTGGTTGAACAGCCTCGCTGTTAAAAATTCAGCTTAATAAAGGACGCATACATAGTGCCTCAACACTATCTAGGCGTCGCACTAAGCATGTGTCGGCCCTTTATTACCGTTTAACCATATGTCCGGTTTTAACAAATGCAGCTGTTCCTCCCGTTACACGCACGCTGGTTGATCCGGTATCGAGGCCTTGTAAAGTGATAGCGCCTCTGCTTCGAGTGAACAGTCTCAATAACTTCATTGAAATTTAGCAAACCCTTGAAATACCTGCGAGTTGCGTTCGAGGCTAAGCATTCACAAACGAACAAAGAAGCAAAAAATATCACAGCATATCCACGGAATGAATAATGACGAGTGGAGCGAAGTGTCCATCCGTCCGTGCGTCCGTACATGCATCCGTATGTGTGTCCGTCTGTCCGTCCATTCAGCCGTACTTCCGTCCGTCTGTGTGTTCGTTCGTCCATCCACATACGTCCATGCGTGCGTCCGTGCGTCCATCTATGCTTCCGTCCGTCCGTCCGTCTGTCCATCTGTCTGTATTTTTGTCTGGCTATCTGTCTGGCAACGACCACAAGCCGCCGTGGCCATCCGCGCCTGCTTCTCCACTTTTTCTATGCCCCACCAACGATACGACACGTACGGTGACGATCGAGGAGACAGAGAGGCGCTCGTTCTTCCCGTACCCAAGCACGGCCCGCGCAGCAGCCGATCGCAGAGTGGTGGTACAGCGCCATCTAGAACATGCTCAATCAACTGCAGTTTGAATGTACTTCTATGAGACCGTGCCATCTATAGTAGTGTTCGAGATATACTGCCGCTGACGCCTGACGCGGGACAAAGCAATACTAAAAGAAGCTTCGTTCTTTAGAAAAGCACATGCGTCCTAATAATCCTTAACCCCCGCTTGTTCCCTAATCCATAGCTGAAATAAAGAAGAAGAAATGGACATGGGCCGGGCATGTAGCGCGTAGACAGGATAACCGCTGGCCGTTAAAGGTAACTAACTGGATTCCCAGAGAAGGCAAGCGGGTTAGAGGGAGACAGAAGGTTAGGTGGGCAGATGAGATAAAGAAGTTTGCGGGTATAAATTGGCAGCAGCAAGCACAGGACCGGGCTAACTGGCGGAACATGGGAGAGGCCTTTGTCCTGCAGTGGACGTAGTCAGGCTGATAATGATGAATGATGATAATGATGTCTTAATAATGATTAACAAGAGCTCGTTTTTCTGCACTCCGTCCTCACTTCAAACCACCAAAGCCATGCAGTGACGGTGTACCTGGTGAACTTCGTGTGCAGCCTGGTGGGAGCGCTGTTCGTGTTCGGCCTGTACGGTAACCTGGTCCATTCGTTCAACATTGAGATCAGCAACATCGTCACTAATGGTGCGTGCGTTTTGTTTGAGTGAGACAATGTGCGCAACCACGCTGTATTAAGAATACTTCTAACGCTGAATGGGCACGCCTGTCCGTGGTGTGGCGGCTCGCCGCAACTCTATCACATTTCATGGAGATGCCTAAATCGACCACCAAATGTATATTCTTCTTTAGGTCAGTACACGCTATCTAATACTGTCGAGCAATGGGAGGCACAGCTCGCCAGCTCTTACCCATAGGTGCAGCTTGCACTTCTGTGTCGAATCGGGCAGCCGGCAACAGTTAGTGCAGCCCTGGACTTGGGGCCCCAAATAAAGTTTTCCATTCCTTCCTTATTTGCCGAATCTATACATATTACCAATATGCTTTAGCGCGAGGCAGTGCGAAGTTTTGAAATGAAAACGGGACGGTTTGTGTGTTTTGAAATGAAAACGGGACGGTTTGTGTGTTGAGTTACTTATTAATTTTAAGTTTCTGCACCAGGAGTTTCATTTTGTCGAATACTTCGAAATTCCGAATTGCCCAGGATCATCTGTATTACTGTTCTCGAGGTATAGCGCATACATACTTACTGAGGGGAACAGCGCGAAATACGAGACAGAGAAAGAATGAAGACACGCCACAAGCGCTGACGAACAACTGTGTGTAAATTTACTACACTTGGAAATACATAGCTGAAAACACAGTTGTTCGTCAGTGCTCTTGTCGTGTGTTCATTCTTTCTTCGTCCCATATTTCGTGCTGTTCCCCTCAGTATGATGTACATACTGGCCCTTCAAGAACCCCTTCTGCAACATACGTATTTGTTTCGTATGGTCTGCTCACCATACGTTAAAGTGTTTTAGCCCGTGAAACGTCTTAGCCGACAATAAGTACTTTCTTTTTCACAAACCCGATGTTGTTTATGAATGAGATCCTGTTATTAATGTAGCACATTACAAGATACTGGCCTCGTAATATGTGTTCACAAGTTCTCGATTCCCTGAACAGTTAGTTACATGCTTCGTATTGCAAGACTGTGTCACCTCATAATTCGCGTAGAAGTTGGGAAAGAGGGAACTTCGTGTTTGAGGTTTGAAGTTTGGTTGCTTTCACCACAATATGAGTCCGATAGAACATACTTTTTAGGGTGAAGATAGCAGTGAATAGTTAGCTTATCAGCAACTTTTCCTAGGGCCGCCACCTCCTCAGCACCATACAAAAAAAATGAACTATTAATTTATTTGCTGTAGCAGGGGTTTTCTAGAAAGTTGCTTCCAGGGAACGCTTCCAAACTTCATTAAATGCCAAGGAACCTTCCCCCTCCCCACGCTTTCTTGCACGTATTTTTCGTTCCATTCACAATACATTCAAGAGCAAGAAATTTAAAACCAAGAATATATAATAAATTTATTCACTAGAATGCAACTGAACTTACTTCTCTAGCACCCACAAATCGATACGACGCTCAGTCAAACAGAAACGCCGGTCGCATTTTGGCTGCTGGATTCAAATGATTCCTGTGCTTCTTTTGTGATAGGCTAGTGCCGAGAATGTCTGCTGACAAGCAGATGCTGACGAAAATGGCAGCACTGTGTCTATCTACTACTTTATCTTCCGCACCTATTTCCTCACAGGAGAAATCGCAGGCCTTCATCAAGTTTGGATAATAATAAAACAAATATCTTGGTGGGTAGCTTGAGGCACGCACACTCTCTGTTGTTCTCATGAGTGGCGGTGGACGCTGTGCGTTCGTTTCTCCGCCGTTTGCAGGCAGGCATGCAGGCAAGTGAACACGCCGATGGCAGCGCCACCGAGCGCCTATTTGAACGCGTGAGAAAAAAACAAAAACAAAGCGAAAATCTGTCTCTGGCGCAACTTAAATGTGCCTCAAGTGCGTAAAATGCAATTTCTAGTTACGCATGTTTGTTTTAAAAGCAAACTAGGTCTACCTACGAGGATTCCTTGTTCTATCAGTTGATTGAACACATCGCTGTTAGGTGACGCTAGCGGTCATTTTTCGTCGACTTTCAGCATCAAAAGAAACTTATAATTCATTTTGTTATAAAACAGAAGCATGCTCGTTGCCTCCGATGTGATCTACAATCTTTTCTCTTGCGCCACAATCAGACAACTTTTTTTGAGTGGCAGACAGTCCCTTTTTTTTGTTCTGACTGCAAGATACTTTCAGCTGAGCCATCGTAACCGAAAGCTGCGATATCTCTTCAAGTTAAGAACTGTAACAAAATTATGACGTCGCATTCGCTCCTGCAATAATTTCACCCCCATGATCGCTAATTGTATATGTTACTTCAGAGGAAAAAGCAATGAAAAATGTCAAAACGGCATTTATTTTGTTCATAATGATAAATTTACACTTGTAGCCCCGGAAGCCCTTCAGAAGTAGCTGTTGGAAAAATATGTCTGTCAGCCTTTCGTGGTACTTACTGATAAGTAAATTTTGTATAACCTGTTGTATTCCGCCTACATGCCACATGACTTTCACCGCGTGTGTTTGGTGCTGAATATATGTACTTAGTTAGTTTAGTCATTTTAAACAAATAAAACAATTGTGAGATAGCGCTCGTTTGTACTTTCGTTGTGTGCCTCCCCGTCTTTTCTACGCGCTACAAAAATTTCAAACATGAAATAATATCATCTCACCCAGTCATCCATCTGTTTTACTTATACTACGTGAACTCGAGAACTTGTCTGCAAACATTGTCACGTGTAGAAACACATTCAGACAGAAGGAAACGCCCGAAAACATTCAAGCCCTGCCTGCGAACTTTGTCATCGCTCGCTTTTTGACGTAGAACCATCCGAAGACTGCAGAGAGAATCCGGCACTGGCCTGAGCGTAATGTCCTAAGTTTTGACGCAGGCATCGATTGCACGTTTGTCGGCTTCCCGGAGGTCACGAGCCCTACTACTTCCAGTGACTATGGTGTTTAGCCTTCTACCTCATGATCTTCGTCCTCTCATTCTGAAGCCTGGTACGTGTGCTATTTTTAGGATGATCATGGTACCTACCGACTGACACTAAAACGAAAAAAAAAGAATTTAAAAGATCAGGCGGAGCCAACTCGCACTGTAGCCTATGTACCCACCAAAGAAAAAAAAAGTCTGAAGTTTAAACTTTGTTAACGTAGATACTACGAGTGAAATGTATGTTTCGATTGGCTTTGCAATGACTGCGTACAGAAAGCGGCTCCAGCAGCTTTAATCATGCAGTTGATTTCTTTAACTTTTTACCAGTTTCCTTCATGCGGTTTCCTATAGCATTGATTAGCATTATTGCATGCATAAATAATGCCTGGTTTCACATCGTTATGGTAGGTGTAAAGTGTGTTTTATTATTTGTATATTTGATTGCTTGTTGCATAGAGGTTGACTTTGTTTCTGTGTTTTTGCTCTATGCTTTCGCGATTTATCCACCTAGAGCAATATAAGGGTGGGGGAGGGGCTTTGTTAGGCATTTTAATTTGCCTTTAGCCCCTTCTTCTAAGACAAGGACAGTCTGAATTTATATTCAAGTTCAGTTTCAGCTTTGGTTACATTTTCTGTAATGTGGCTGATGTACGGGGCTTCACTTTGTTTGGGTGTTTCAGCTGGTCACTTTCTATTCGCAAGAAATTTGACTGCCTGCCGTTATGCTAGACCTTTTGGATGGCTGAATTCAGCTCTTTGCTTTCACTGAAGCGCAAGCACAGAGGGTCCAGCTGGCGTGGCATCCACGGCGCGATTGAGTTATCAGGCACCAGCAGCTTATCTCGTGGTAATTCAACGGCGTGGATCCTAACGCGCGCAACCCCACCGCCTCTCTGCAGCGGATCAGGTGGCTTGAGAGTTAGAAAGTCGCACGACTAAACGAGCAGCACATGCTGCTCTACCATCCGGTGTGGCTGAGAATTGAGATCATTTTTATATTTATCTGGCCCCTCCCCAAGCCTTGCGGTTCTTTTTGCCAAGATCAACCGGACTTTCCTTGGGTTGCACCCATGCTCCGGTGGTCAAGATCATTGCGTCGCAATGAATGCGTGATTAATGGCCTTTGAGGTACAGCTTTCTTTTTATAAAATTAGATTTGAATAGCATGAACACAGCAAAAGTGAGGTCTTGCGCTTACTATAAATGCTGTTTCGAGCAAGGATCAATTTTTGAAATAAACTGATCGCTTCTGAAGGACTGAGTCTCTAAGAGCGAAAAGAAAACTTGACTGGTTAAAGAAGTGTTCTACGTTTAATATCAAGCAGAAATTTCTCAAACGAACAGTGTTATACAAGAGCGAGAGCTCAAATGTTTGTGAGGTAGAAATTAGTGGAAAACAGAACCTCTAGGAAAAAAAAAATTGGCAGCATATCCCCGGAGTGAATGATGGAGAGTGGGGCGAAGCATTCGTCCGTCCATTCATTTTTGCTTCCGTCCGTCCATGCTTCCGTCTGTGTGACCATCCATGTGTCCATCCGCCCGTCCGTGCGTGCGTCTGTTCGTGCGTCCGTCCCTGTGTTCGTCCATGCATCCGACCCTGCGTCCATTCATGCGTGCATCCATGCATCTGTCTTTGTGTCCGTTCGTCCATCTATTCAACACTCCAAGTACCACCATCTCGCATCTTTTCATTATGTATTTCCTATATAGAAGCACCGCCATCCAGCGGACATTCCAAGGACTAAACGAGAGGTGGCACACACACACTTTCTAACGGCTTGCGCTTCGGGTCTACTTCCCACCTTTAACCACCTCAAGTTCATGGTATATACCAGTTCACTGTATTCATGGCACTGCAGCCCAACGCTCGCTAAACCTTTCTAAAACCAAGGAGGTTACGCCCAGCGAGTATAACGTAGCAACCCTTTCTTGTCAGATAGTGCTCAATATACATGGCAATGGCATCTAATGGGGATCGCAGCGTGCGCGTTAACTAAAAAGCGAATGCTCATGTCTGTCCTTGCCCCTTAGCAGCCATTAGCATGTACATTGAGCACTATTTTTTATTGTTCAACAACGCACAGAAGAAATATTTCACTGGCACCACCTTGGAGGTCAAAATGTTATACTTGTTACATACTACAACGGCTACGAGGGATGAACGGGTGCCGCTATAAAGAGCTTCACCCCTAAAAATAACTATGGACCATCTGTTTGAAGGGAACCTTGATGGGATGCGAAGCAGGAGTTGTGTGCATGCCGTTGACCCTGTTGAAACGGGCGTCAACGCTGGTAACGGAAGAATGGTTTGAAGGGAAACTCGGTGCAATGTTTACTAGAGTAAACGTTGCACCGAGTTTCCCACAAACGCTTACTTACACAAACGTTTACTCTAGTAAACGTTTGTGTGAAACGCAAAAACACGGGAGGCGGGATGCGTTGAGGACTCTTGAGCTCGGCTTTTTTTTTTGGCTCGCGTCTTGTCGGTGTTACCCGGGCGCCGTCTTTATTCTCGAACGCCATCGGTGTTCTTGACTCGCACTTCGTTGGTGTCACTCGTCTTCCTTGTGCCGACGCTTGCGTTCGGCTTCCCTGGCTCGCACCTTGTCGATGTTGACGTCGCCATTCGCGAACGCGATCGCCTTCACTAAACCTCACAACACCGGCGAAAGCCGGGAAAGGTACGCGCACACTAGCGGGAAGCATGCCGCGGCGCGCTGTTCACATTGTCGGCGCCGCGAGATTCTCGAGGCACGCAGTGGTGGTGGTGGTGGTAGTGGTTAGAATGAAGAGGAGAAAGGCACCTAATTTCTGTCTGCCTTCAGGCGACACGGCGCAGTGCCTTATAGGGGTGGGGGGAAGGAGGGATAAAAAGAATAGAAGGAAAATAGACGAAGAAGTAGAGAGGCAAGCGACGGAAAAAAGAAGGAGATAGGAAAGTGGGGATCCGGTCGAAGCAGTCCAAGGGCGGGGCGCCACAATGCGAGAGCTGCACGACGTCAGGAGACCGCGGAGGGCGAACCAATCGGCGGGAGCTACGCTGGCGTCGGAGATCACGAGGGCACAACCGTCCAGCTTGAAATCCTGCGAGCGAATCTCCGCGCAGTGCGCGCGCCCATTCGCTTGCGGCTTTTTCTCGCTGACACATGGAGCGAGGTGGTGCGGGTGAGATGATGTCCACGTGTAGAGAGGGCTCGAGGGTTGTGAGTGGTGGAGAGGGTGTAGCTAGAAAGAGTTCACACGCGGCGAGCTCGTGGCAGGCGAGGGAGAGAGATGTCTCCGCGTACTACTATACTAGACGGGCGTAAGCTATTCGGCACCGCTCCAACACTTGCGGCAAGGGGGAGCGGGGCGGACGGAGGGACAGCGTTACACAGACTAGCCAAAGAATTGCTTCACATCTAATATTTTTTCAGCCTCAAGGATTAACCATATTTTGTATGCATCGATGAAGAACCTATGCTCTTCTGTGGTTCTTTAGATGCAAAGCAACTCTTTGACTAGACTTTGTAACGCTGCCCCCGGTACGCACCACGCTCCTCTGGCCGCAGGTGACGGGGCGGTGCCAAGTAGGTCACGCTTTCTTTCGCAGTGTTCGTGCGTTGACGTCACTCTCTCTCTGGCCTGGCGCTTATCACCGCGTGTCATTTCACTCTCTTCACTCTGTGCACCGCTCGCAACGCCCGAGCGCACAACGAGCGCGCAGTTTTTCTGCGATGAAAGTTACAGGAAACCCAACCCACCTCCCGTGTCTTTGCGTTTCACACAAATGTTCACTCGAGTAAACGCTACACTGAGTTTAGCTTTAAACCGTTCTTCTAGCACTCACGTCGGCACCCGTTTCAACCGGGGCGATGCCGTGCACACCGCTGCGGCTTCGCATTCCATCAGGGTTCCCTCTTGGGAGCTAGTCCACATTTTTTTCACGTTGTTTTCTTTTCCGACCAGCCTTCCATTTCCATACGCTGTACTCGGTATGACGCACAACTTTTCATCCCGGGCGTACTTGTTTGTCATTGTATTGACCTTCCTTGACATGGAGCATTGAAAAAATACCTCGACGGCCCTCTGACTCAACATGACAGTCATTATTCAAAACATGCCGTAGAAATGGCGTTTTTATCAACATCCGTTATAACGTGCGTGCATAGCGGAGAGGGTGTCACCAGTCAACAGGCTATACAAAGCCAAGTGGACTCAAAGCGTTTTTATACGAACGTTCCTTATTATTGCAGGTTACTTCGCAACAAAGTCGCTTGATCTTTATCACACTGCATGTTCGTATAACTGATTTCCTATGCCTAATGCGTCCGCAGGCCTGTCTAGTCGGAGTTTCCTCGGCAGCATGAAAGACAACATTGCATTGCTGTGCAGGAGACCAGTACAGACCACGCTGTTTGCTTGCGCTGGCGGCTTCGTTCTGACAGTGCCCATGACCTTTCAGGTACTGAGCGCAAGTGATAGGCGTACAGGAGCCTTTTAGGGGCGAAGCTCCTTATGGCGTGGCTTGTGTGTCCCTCGTAGTACGTAACCACCAGTGGCACATACCCGAAATAGCGGTCCTTACTATTTTGACCTCCAAGGTGGTTCCGGTGAAAGATTTCTTCTGTGCGTTGTTGAACAATAAAAGAAAGTGCTCAATGCACATGTTAATGGCTGCTAAGGGGGAATGAGAGACAGGGGCATTCGGCCTTTAGTTAACGCGCAGGCTGCGATCACTATTAGCAGCCACTGGCATGTACATTCAGCACTATCTGACTGAAAAAGTTTGCTACGCCATACTCGCTGGGCATAACCTTCTTGGTTTTCGAAAGGTTTAGCGAGCGTTCGGCCGCAGTGCCATGAATAAAGTGAACTAGTATATACCATGAACTCGAGGTGGTTAAAGGTGGGAAGTGGACCCGAAGCGCAAGCCGTAAGAAAGTGTGCGTGTGCCACCTCCCGTTTAGTCCTTGAAATGTCCGCTGGATGGTGGTGCTTCTATATGGGGAATATATGATGAAAAGATGCGAGATGGTGGTACTTGAAGTGTTGAATAGAAGGACGAATGGACACACAGACAGATGCATGGATGGACGCATGAACGGACGCAGACGCGGATGCATGGACGAACGCAGGGACGGACGCACGAACAGACGCACGCACGGACGGGTGGATGGACGCATGGACGGTTACACAGACGTAGGCAGGAACGGACGGAAGCAAGAACGAATGGACGGACGAATGCTTCGCCCCACTCCCCATCATTCACTCCGTGGATATGCTGCCATTTTTTTTCTTCATCTCTCATACAAGTATATACACACCAAAGTTCCTGAAAAAAACTAAACTAGTGCTATTCGTGTCAATGTGCAGGCTCCTCTCCCCTCGCGTGCATAGCAGATAGTAAACGACGCTAGTTGAGAGGCTGTGTGGCTCTTGGCCTCAAAGATGGGCGTGTGCTCATCTTTCCGTTAGAGCTCATTTGGCCTCTGCGGCTCTAGGTGATGCACCAAAAGAGTGATTGAGAAAGAAAAAAGTATAAAAAGTAACGTTAAATACGATGATCTGACGTGTATATAAGCAAGTTGCACGCAGTGGCAAAAATTATCACCGCAAGCATGTAATACTCAACACGATAGCCCACCGTTTGCGTGCAGACGTGCTCAGCGGTGACGCTCTCGACGGCAACGCCACTGCTGTCCGTGTAAACTCGGCGGTGCTAAGAATCTGCAGCCTGACGAACTAGCTTTTGTGAAGGTTTGGCAAATGCCATATTGTTTGTCCACTTTCACGAGCACGCGCTCCACCAACACGCTCAGCAGTGCCCTAGCTGCCCAAGCGTCTGGAACATGCAGTGCACCCACGTGCTTTCGCATTCGCAGTTTCCTGCTGGACACTCTAGAAGCGCTGCTGTGGTTGCTGGCAGAGGTGGTAGAGGCGAAGGGGTGCGGTTAGAGCTACTTTAGATTTCTTCAGGGACATTAATAGACACTGTCAAGGGACGACACATAGCGGTATAAACAACGCCCGTTCATTAGACGGGCTGTTCTTATTCTGCACTTCGCCATCCTCTGCTCGCTAGGCGAGCTCGCACCGATGCCCGAACACCGCTCTTTCTTCCGTGCAACACACATAAAACAACGCGTTGTCGTTGGACACAACTTAAGACAATCGAAGTGCGGCAGGTGATAGCCTTCACGACCAAAGGAGTACTCCCGATCTTGTATGCGGCCGAGGCGATGACCCCGCTATGTTTTCTGTGAAGGCGGGATCAACGGGCGTCCGGTTCATGACGTCAGTCCCAACGTTACTAGAACATGGTTCAAGTAACGTTAGTTAGTCCGGAGTCAGCGGCCCTACTGGTGCAGGCTGATGTATCATCAACAGCAAAATGTTGCGGTACGTTGGATCCACAACAAATGCGAATTTCTGATGTATCAGCGCTTAATGCTCGTAATCAAGCTGGTGACTGTATAGGTTGAAATGCGAAGGGTACTATGGAACAAATATTTTGAAATTACATTCCCAGAAAAAGCGGGAATTCAGCTTTATCGAACATTTCCTGTCCCGAAAACGTTTGCTGTTAAGAGTACATCCACCTTTGAGTAGAAAATCCGAATATTGTTCCCGATGACGTTTACATTTCGTTTTTATATGTGAAGCATTTCTTAGCAAACTTCGGCGACTTTGAGCGTATCTATCTATCTATCTATCTATCTATCTATCTATCTATCTATCTATCTATCTATCTATCTATCTATCTATCTATCTATCTATCTATCTATCTATCTATCTATCTATCTATCTATCTATCTATCTATCTATCTATCTACCCGCCTACGACTTTTAGCTCTCCTAGCCGTTTCGACAATGGTATCGATACCAAATTTGGTATGGCATAACATGACTATCTGAAAAACATATTTTACTTGTCATAACATGAAAATCATGACGTGTATGTCACGAATGCCACGATTTTCATTACATGGTCCTGCAGCTCTTGCGGTAGTTTCGTTCTCATGGCATGTTGAAAAAAAATGGCAGCATATCCACGGAGTGAATGATGGAGAGTGGGGCGAAGCATTTGTCCGTCCATTCGTTCTTGCTTCCGTCCGTTCCTGCGTACGTCTGTGTAACCGTCCATGCGTCCATCCACCCGTCCGTGCGTGCTTCTGTTCGTGCGTCCGTCCCTGCGTTCGTCCATGCATCCGCGCCTGCGTCCGTTCATGCGTCCATCCATGCATCTGTCTGTGTGTCCGTTCGTCCATTTATTCAGCACTCCAAGTACCACCATCTCGCATCTTTTCATCATATATTCTCCATATAGAAGCACCGCCATCCAGTGCACATTTCAAGGACTAAACGGGAGGTGGCACATGCACAATTTCTTACGGCTTGCGCTTCGGGTTTACTTCCCACCTTTAACCACCTCGAGTTCATGGTATATACTAGTTCACCGTATTCATGGCTATGCGGCCCAACGCTCGCTGAACCTTTCTAAAACCAAGGAGGTTACACCCAGCGAGTATAACATAGCAACCCTTTCTTGTCAGATCGTGGTCAATGTACATGCCAATAGCTGCTAATGGGGATCGCAGCGTGCGCGTTACCTAAAGGCTGCATGCTCCTGTCTCTCATTCCCCCTTAGCAGCCATTAACATGTGCATTGAGCACTATCTTTTATTGTTCAACAACGCACAGAAGAAATCTCTCACCGGAACCACCTTGGAGGTCAAAATCGTAAGGACCGCTATTTCGGGTATGTGCCACTGGTGGTTACGTACTACGAAGGACGCACAAGCCATGCCATAAGGAGCTTCGCCCCTAAAAACTGGTATGGTATGGCATGATGGCATGGCGAACACAAGCGACACACCTTAACATGGAAATCATGACGTGCGTGTCATGTAACTACATGACTGCATGCCACGCTCATGATACGCTCGCAGCTTTTTCGCTAGCGTCACATATACGAAATTTGGTATAACAGTACGTGAATAAATGACGAAGGTATGTGACTGGTGCAAACATGATAATCATAAGATGCGTGTCATGTAACATGATTACATGCTATGCTCATGATGGAGTCGCGGCCGTTTCGCTAGCTTCACATGTACCGAACTCGGTATTGCGTAACGATAACGGACGCCGTAGCTAAATGACACATCCAAACACGATAATCACGACATGCGTGTCATGGAACAACATGACTACATGCCACACTCATGATGCGCTCACGGCCGTTTCGCTAGCTTCACATATGCCAAATTTGGTATTGCGTGACGTCAATGAATGACCAGGGTATGTGACTGGTGTAAACATGATAATTATGGGATGCGTGTCATGTGAGAACATAACTACATGCCTTAGTCAAGGCGCCAATACATTTCGACAATGATGATAATGATATCCAAAGTTCTTTTATAACCAGGGAGGTCTCTATATCATTGAGCTACTGGATGACATCATGCACGGGGACCTCATGCTTTGGATGGGTGTCGGCGAGCTTTTTGCCATCGCTTATGGATACGGTGAGTCACATGCGGTGATCGAGGCACCCATGTGACGTATACAATAGCGGCTCGACGCATGTTTAAAAATTTCAGAGCGTGTAAAGTGACTAAATTTGTTCCTGTGTTATGATATCGCTGCGATAAGCTGAAAGAATACCGCTGAGCGCAGAAAACGAAAAGACAGTTCTTGTTCAACCATCTCGTTTTGCCCACTTACTTCATATACGTATTGCGAGAGAGGCGAGACGTAGGTTTAATGACATGAAACATTTAATGGGCAGCCAAACAAGATGGCGGCGCGGCCTCTTATGCAAGTACTTCACACACAGTCATCATCGTCTTCGGAGGGCCCCTTACTTAGTTATACTCATGACGCACCGTAACATCGTTCCCCCGCAGTGGAAGCGCCGTCACGGCGCTTGGTATAGCATGGATGAACTAGCAGGGTGATACGGTTTCAATCTACAAACGTGTACAACGCCCGTCTGGAGTGAGGGGGCCGATCAAGCTGTGTTGAGGGGTGCAATTTCATAGTTCAACTCACTGAATTGTAGTAAGACTTTATAGGGGCCACTGTAGCGGGGTAATAGCTTCTGTAACAAGTCGACTCGGTGGTTTGGTGTCCAGAGATTGACCAGAAATCCCGGTAATAAGTGCACGCTTTGGTGCTGACTGTCATAACGGTCTTCTTGGTGCTTTTGCGGCAAGTAGAGTCGGTCATGGGCAAGGTGACGAGTGGCATGGGCTCGAGCAACGACATCCCTGGCGTACTCAGTAGACAAGGGGGCAGGCAAAGGAAGGAGCGTGTCAAATGGTAACGCTGGATGTCGGCCACATAGCAAATAAAACGATGAATGATTAGCGGTGGGGTGTCGTGAAGAGTTGTACGCAAAGGTGATAAAAAGGAGTGCGTTGTCCCAGTCATGGTGGTCTGGTGAAACGTACATTCAGAGAATCTGCGTCAACGTGCAGCTTAGACGCAAGGTAAATCCATTCGTCTGTGGATTATAGGCGGTGGTAAGCTCAGTGGAGCAGACCTTATCCTCCGCAACACGCGAAAGAAAGTACCTCCCTCGATCGATAAGCAGCTGCCAAGGGGCACCGTGATGAAGTGATGAAGAATGACTTCATACAAGAGAAACCCAGCGACGTCAGTGGAACAAGATGTTGGTCGTGCTCGAGTGATGTCAAAATGTGTGGCGTAATCTTTGGTGACGTCAACCCATTTATTTCCAAAGGTGGACGGAAGAAACGGGCCGAGCGGGTCAAAGCCTTTGAATGATTTTCAAAAGTGAAAGGGTCAGCCCGAAATGAGTGTCGAACTATTTACGTATATACTGAAATTATATCCATTAGGTGAATCGTAAAAGTCAAAGAAATATTTTCGTATAGGCAAGCTTGCTAACGTAATAAGGTACTCCTCGAAAAAGATCCAGTAGGATGTCTCTACCGATTGCCAAGAGCAATACATATGCAGTGAAGAAGCGTCTGTCAGGGCCATAATTAACGACTCCGTAACAAACATATAGACAAGTAAAAAGACACGCCATGAGCGCCAACTTGTTTATCAGAAAATATGAAATGTAGTGATATTGAGTTCAGCACACACACACACACACATCCGTTGGACCATATAACAGTTCATGCAGTTGCAGCTCATTCTTCGCAGGCACAGATTCTTTCAAGAGATAGACAAAAACAAGAAACCGGAAGACATTAAGGCGTTTCATACAAAAAATATGAATAATAATTCGCCAGTCACAAAGTTAGACGAGGCATTGACTTTGGTTGCAGAGCACCTGTATAACACCCGTTACAGATGTGTGACGTCGGTTTGGTTCTGTTCGCGCATCTAGCTTGATATAAGTTTAAAAGGTTTATTGTTTGCATAATGCCAGTTTTCTTAATTTTTTGTGCTTACTTCAATCATACCATCGGTACTAGTAAAGGCAGTACGTTTCACTTTTAAAGACGATAGTCTTTCTTGGGGAGCTTCGACGTAAAAATTTTGGTCACTCTGTATATCTGTCTGTCTGTACAATTGTCTGTTTGTCCGTCCTTAACTATACTCCAAACGGCACCAAGCGATACCTAAACGGCCGACCCCATCCGCAGCGCCCACCAATATTTCTCAAGGTTCAGCGTTCATACTTGTGTGATTGTCAAATAAAAATCAGTTATTGCGCATATTTGAGGCACCACAACAGCACGTCAATATTCTGTGTGTCTTCTTACTAGAAAATGCATACATAAGTAATTTTAAGGACTTTAGCTATATTGTGTATGTGTGCATACATAAGTAACATAGTAATACTAAGGACCATAGCGTTTATCACGCTGCACTGATAATGCAACGCTTGCATGAAAAGGCAAGTGTTTACGCTTTGTTAAGACGATGCGGGGGTGGCACCTACCGGTCGCCTTGCGTTTTACACCTTATCGCCCCCGAGATGAGCGCGCACGCGTCGCGCACTTTGTTTTCCAAGATAACTGCCATATAGCGCTCATGTCTCACGTGTGACGTGACTTGATGCGCTCGTTCGCCTCCGCTGCACGCTCGAGGCACCCTGACGCAGTGCCTCCAGAATACATTTGACCAATTTTCTTGCGCAGAACATTTGACCCGCAGGTCGTGGAATCGAATCCCGGCTGCGGCGGCTGCATTTCTGATGGAGGCGGGAATTTCGTAGACCCGTGTGCTCAGATTTGCATGCACGTTAAAGAACCCCATGTGGTCGAAATTTCCGGAGCTCTCCACTACGGTGTCTCTCATAATCATATGGTGGTTTTGGGACGTTCAACACCACATATCAATCAATAAATTGCGCAGAACATCAACTAAACCTTTTGTTCACTCTCTCCAGACGCAAGATTATCGTCTTTCGACTACATTTGCAATGTAACATGCAGATACGGGTCCAATATTTTTCTGATATATTTTTCTAATATATAACGCCAATATGTCAGTGCATTTAATAATAAACTCCGGTAAACACTCACTTTAGAGAGAAAAAAAAATGAGTCAGTGGTCGCACGAAGCATGTTGGGTAAATTAGCATGGGCCTTTGGGAGGCAGGCATTTAGAAGGGAGCAACATTCGAAGTAAGATACACCCTGGAATGTTTAGGAGCAGTTGTGGCAAAGCCTTCGAACAGTGGGTCATCCTCTCGAGTGCCTTCTAGTGGGTCGCCCTTTTCATAAGAAGAAGAGCAGCTCGTTTAGAGGGTCGGTCCCCGCATTGGCTGTCGCTTTCGTGAATCATCAACGAGTGTCCACCAATAAACGTCTTAACAATTTGGTGGAGAGTGCTGTCCCCTTCAAACATCTTTGTTTCGCATTCGATGCCCTTCGAGCTTCGATCCCGTACCGTGCCTTCTACCATGGACGCCGCTCAGCAAACGCTCCCTCCTACACCGACGCCATGTCCCGGTGTCCCCCGCATCCGCGACCCTCCTGTCTTCACCGGCGCGGATGGCACCGACGTCGAGGACTGGCTTGCCATGTACGAACGTGTGAGCGTCCCCAATCATTGGGATGAGGCAGCTAAACTCGGTAACCTGTTCTTCTACCTTGCGGGTGTGGCCGGAATGTGGTACAATAACCACGCATCTGATTTCCCGACTTGGTCCGCTTTTAAGACCGCTGTCGTGGACGTGTTCGGCCGCCCTGCCGTTCGTAAACTGCAAGCCGAACAGCGTTTACGTGAACGAGCACAGCAGACTGGCGAGTCCTTCACAAGTTACATCGAGGACATCCTTGACTTGTGCAAGAAAGTCGACCAGAACATGTCAGAGGCTGACAAAATCACGAATGTTCTAAAAGGCATCGCCGACGATGCCTTCACCATGCTTCTGGCCAAGAACCCTCATACTGTGGCAGAAATCATTACATTATGCCAAAGTTACGACGAGCTGCGGCGGCAGCGCTTGATGACCCGTCGATCGCCACCACGTGATGCTGGTCTCTCGGCCTTGTCAGCGGTTCCTGACCACACAACCTTGCTCGCCGAAATCAAGTCATTCGTGCGTGAGGAAGTTGCCCGCCAGGTCTCTTTACTGGCTTTTGCTCCGCCGCAACATGCTCAGCAGCCATCAAGCACACTTGTACCTCCGCTCCGCCGAGCCATTCAGCAGGAAATCGCGCAGGTCGTTCCAGAATACCACCAGCCGCCTCCTGTATCTGCGCCACTCAGCTACGCCCAAGTTGCAGCCAGGCCGCCCCCACCGATTTCTGTGGATTGCCCTGTAAGTTACACCGAAACCACCGCGAGGCCCCACGCCTTCGGAGAAACTGTGTCGCCTACATACGCCGACGTCACCCACGTGCCCCGAGTGCCGCCCACCATGCACTCATATCAGCAGCCGGCTCGCCCAACGCGTTCTGCGACATGGATGGGACCCGCGAACCGATGGCGCACTGCTGACAATCGCCCCATCTGCTTTGCATGTGGTCGCGTTGGTCACGTAGCACGCTATTGCAATCGTGTGCAGCAACCGCAGGTCGCCTCGAACTTTCCAATCCAATCAAGCCGCCCTTACGACCAGCCGCCGCCTATGTCACCGTCGTCCCGCCCCGCTCCGTCTACCCGCCGTTCACCATCTCCGCGACGTCGCTCACTGTCGCCGATGCGGCCACGTCCTCTCGAGGGCGACCAGGAAAACTAGTCGTCGCAGTCCACGAGGCAAGGGCTGCGACGCTGTCGAACTGCGGAAGCCCTCAGGAAAGCCCATCGAACGTGATAGACGTACTTGTGGATGGCGTTCGTGCATCTGCCCTTGTAGATACTGGAGCCGCCGTATCCGTCATGGACGCAAAACTTAGCCGATTACTGCGCAAAGTGACCTCGCCACTCTCCGGGCTCTCCCTCCGTACAGCCAGCGCCCAAAGCATTCACCCAACGGCGATGTGCACAGCCCGCCTTATGATTCAGGACGTGATGTATGCGGTCGAATTCATCATAATTCCTTCATGCTCTCACGACGTCATCCTAGGATGGGATTTTCTCTCCCGCCATGACGCCGTCATTCATTGCGCACCAGCAGAAATAGAACTCACCCAAATCTCTTCTTTGACGCCGGCCGACAGTCCATCTGCCGCAAGCAAGTTACTCGTCAGAGATGACACCCAAGTGCCTGCAAACTCGTCCGCGACGGTGTCGGTCTACTGCGCAAGCCTTTCTGACACCGCTGCACTCCTCTCGCCATCTCATCGTGTTTTCATCAGAAAAGGCTTGCTGGTTCCTTTCGCGACCGTGCAACTCACTCACGGCAGCACCACTATTTTTGCAGTGAACTCATCCCCGTACAGCGTTACGTTGGTGCGAGGGGAATTTCTCGGCAGCGTGGAACCCATCGAAGACGAACAAGTTATGGAACAAGTTATGTATCAACCCGATGACATGCACTGCTCAAGTTCCAGTACGCTTAGTGCTGTTTCGACATCTGCTTCATCATCCGATGATGTATTCGGTCCCTCCGTTCCCGACAACCTTACGCCAGGCCAGCGTTCCCAGCTTCTGGGCCTGTTGCAAGAATTTCGGTCTTCTTTTGATGTCGCCCAACCTTCTCTCGGCCGCACATCCACCATTACGCATCGCATCGACACAGGCACACAGCCACCACTGAGACAGCGTCCATATCGCGTATCTCCCACAGAACGCCGTGTAATCAACGAGCAAGTCGACGACATGCTTCGCCGCGATGTTATTCGCCCCTCTAGCAGCCCCTGGGCATCTCCTGTCGTTCTCGTCACGAAGAAGGACGGTTCTGTGCGGTTCTGTGTGGACTACCGACGCCTCAACAAGATCACTCGTAAGGACGTGTACCCACTACCGCGGGTAGATGACGCTATTGACAGCCTGCAAGGAGCAGAATTCTTTTCATCCCTTGATTTGCGCTCAGGGTACTGGCAAGTACCTATGGCTGAGGACGCTCGACCGAAGACCGCTTTTGTCACCCCCGACGGCTTGTACGAATTCAACGTCATGCCGTTTGGGCTGTGCAACGCGCCCGCCACCTTTGAGCGCATGATGGATACTGTTCTGCGTGACCTGAAATGGAACACGTGCCTGTGCTACCTCGATGACGTCGTCGTTTTCGCTCCGGACTTCTCGACGCATCTTCAGCGCCTACGGCATGTTTTAACGCGTCTGAGTGACGCCAGTCTGCAACTGAACCTAAAGAAGTGCAGATTTGCAGCTAGGCAGCTGACAATACTCGGCTACGTTGTGTCCAAGGACGGAATTCTCCCTGATCCAGCTAAGCTTCGGGCCGTGTCCGAGTTCCCCAAGCCGACATCCGTCAAGGAACTGCGCAGTTTCGTAGGGCTGTGTTCCTACTTTCGGCGCTTCATTCGAAACTTCGCGACTATCATATCGCCGCTGACGAAGCTGCTTGGAAGTAACGGGCCTCTCCATTCGTGGTCATCACAGTGTGACGACGCTTTCACAACGCTCCGTCGTTTGTTGACGTCGCCTCCCATACTCCGCCACTACGACCCTACGGCCCCTACAGAGGTACACACGGATGCCAGTGGTGTCGGCCTTGGCGCTGTCCTTGCGCAGCGCAAACCAGGGTTCCCGGAATATGTTGTGGCGTATGCAAGCCGTACGCTTACTAAGGCCGAGACTAATTACACCGTCACCGAAAAGGAATGTTTGGCAATCGTCTGGGCCCTTACGAAGTTCCGACCTTATTTGTATGGTCGCCCATTTGATGTCGTCACCGACCATCACGCACTATGCTGGTTGTCGTCATTGAAAGATCCCTCAGGCCGTCTCGCCCGGTGGGCACTTCGCCTGCAAGACTATGATATCCGCGTGCTGTACCGCAATGGAAGGCAACATGCTGACGCCGACGCCCTGTCACGCTCTCCCTTGCCTGACGACAACGCCCACAACTCCGCGTCTCACCTTGCCATTTCTTCTATTAGCATTCATACCATTGCTACTGAACAGCGCAAGGATCAATGGATCGCCTCACTGATCGACTTACTGGCTGATCCATCCACTCCATCCACTCGCGCGTTGCGTCGTCAAGCCCACCATTTCGCCATTCGCGACGACCTCCTCCACAGGCGCAATTACAACGGTGACGGCCGCCAGTGGCTACTAGTCATACCTCGCAGTATGCGCTCTGACATATGCGAGTTTTTTCATTCTGATCCACAATGTGCGCACTCCGGGGTATCGAAGACTTACCACCGCATTCGCCAACGGTACTTTTGGCGCGGCATGTACCGCTACGTGCAGAAATTCGTTCGCTCCTGCATAGATTGTCAGCGCCGAAAAGCTTCAACGCACCTATCACCGGCAGGTCTGCAACCTCTACCTTGCCCTGCCAGGCCCTTTGGGCGCGTTGGCATCGATTTATATGGGCCACTTCCACTGACGTCGGCTGGTAACCGCTGGGCCATTGTCGCTGTGGACCACCTCACGCGATACGCCGAAACGGCCGCTCTACCTGCGGCTACAGCGAGCGATGTGGCCTCCTTTCTGCTCCAACGATTCATTTTGCGACACGGTCCACCCCAGGAACTGCTCAGTGACCGAGGCCGCGTCTTCCTGTCTGAAGTCGTTGAAGCCATTCTTAAAGAGTGCAACATTGTTCACCGCAAAACTGCTGCTTACCACCCGCAGACAAATGGCCTCACCGAACGCTTCAACCGTACGCTCGGCGACATGCTTTCCAAGTACGTCGCCGCCGATCACACAAATTGGGATTCCATTCTACCCTTCGTCACCTACGCATATAATACCGCCCCTCAGAGCACTACTGGCTTTTCACCTTTCTTTTTATTATATGGAAGGCACCCGTCGCACACCATCGACACGATACTTCCGTACAGGCCAGATCCGTCTGAGTGGGCGCCTATTTCTGCTACAGCCAAGCTTGCTGAAGAGTGTCGAGAGCTTGCAAAGACCTTTACTGCGCACGATCAAGAGCGGCAAAAAAGCATTCGCGCTGACGCCAGCACTACAGCGCCCACGTTCCTCCCTGGAGCGCTCGTTTGGCTCTCGATCCCTACCACTGCAACTGGCCTATCTTCAAAACTATTGCCCAAATACGAAGGCCCCTACCGTGTCGTCAAACGCACCTCTCCTGTCAACTACTTGATTGAACCAATCGAACCATCTTCGGACATGCGCCGTCGAGGACGCGACATTGTTAACGTGGAGCGCCTCAAGGCCTACCATGACCCGCTCATTGTAACCACCTGTTAGGTCGCCAGGCGGCTCCCTTTTCGTACCGGGGGTAGTTGTGGCAAAGCCTTCGAACAGTGGGTCATCTTCTCGAGTGCCTTCTAGTGGGTCGCCCTTTTCATAAGAAGAAGAGCAGCTCGTGTAGAGAGTCGGTCCCCGCATTGACTGTCGCTTTCATGAATCATCAACGAGTGTCCACCAATAAACGTCTTAACAGAAGTAAGATACACCCTGGAATGTTTAGGAGCAGTTGAACAAGGAATATCCTCGGACCTAACGAAGTTGCTGTCTAAGTGACCACTTGTTTTCTTAGCTACGTTCATATACGCACGTTCACTTCATCTCAATGTGAGGGTAGCGTAGGTTGGCAATAACTGTGGCGCTCACTCAGACTTGCTCATGAATTATGATTTTTGCTTGCGGCTCACACGGGCTTGGACTCGCCACAATTTTCCGGAGCCAGACTCACACAGGAAAATTTTCTTAACCGAACTCACTTGGACACAGGTTCATTACTTTCCCATTAACCACTCATACTGAAGACTCGATCCAAGTCTCAGTGAGTACGAGTGAGTGGACACGTGAGTCCGTTAGCCTAGAATCAGCTTGTTCAACCGTAGTGTCAAATCTCTTTCTTAACAACAATATCTGATGTAATCAGCGGTCTTGTTGACGCCTTCTGATATATCACCTTCAAATATAAGTGTTATGAGTGATTGCGAACGAGTAGAGACATGTTCCTTGAAAAAAGATGAAAACATAAGATTTATATTTGTCAAAACATTTCTTCGTAATTGAGACGGTGGGGAATGGGGTTAAGGCTACACCCTTCCCCCACGCAGTTCGATTCTCTGATGAAAGAACGTCACTGTTTTGTAATACGTCTGAGTAGATTAGGTAGCGCTTGTAGTAATGCTGAAAATGAGTAGATATGACCACAGGTTGGGAAAAAAATGTGGAGCTCACTCATACGCACTCAAGAAATATGTCTTGCACTTTGGGCTCACTCGGCCTCAGACTGACCGAAGTTCAGCTGAGCCAGACTCAATCAGACTGAATTTCACAAAAATTTGCTTCAACAGGACACCCCTGGGACACGAACTCGCCAAAATATAACTCACCTGAACTTCCTCAGACTCACGGCTTGATCTGAGTCTGAATGAGCCCGAGTGAGTCAACGTATGAGTGAGTTAACCGACGGATGGGTAGGAGGCCATCGATTTTCATGGCTCTCTGCTGCTTTTGCAGGCTGCGACCGGCGGCGCAACGACATATTTTTCATGTTGGAGACGCCTCCGCCTCGCTTCATTACGTTCTGCTGGCACTACATGTGTCCCTTCGTGCTCGCGGTGAGTTTAAATTCTAGTTCAATTTCAGGTGTACTTACAAGTAAAACTGGGAATGTCGTCAAGGCTTCACGACGGCTTGAAGAAGGCCCCTGGTGACCTGTGCACGCACATGGCGATTCTGTGTTATATAGTGACTTCACCCGCTTTATTCTTTGACCTTGTTTATTTGATAGAAAAACTTTCTTTGCAGACACTTTGATTATATAAGTCTGCCTGGTATTTTACATAATGACGTAATTTCATACATTTTAGTACGTAAATATTAAAAATGTTCCAAAGGATGTATTGTATTAAAGGAAGGAATCGATCAACGGCTCGCTTTATTCCTTAGACATAACTTGACGAAACCAACAGAAGTGAAGCCAAGGAAGCCATTATCAGCATCATCATCAGCATCATCATCATCATCATCATCATCATTAGCCTGACTACGTCCACTGCAGGACAAAGGCCTCTCCCATGTTCCGCCAGTTAACCCAATCCTGTGCTTGCTGGTAAACCAGCAAGCACAGGACCGGGTTGCTGTGCTTGCTGGCAAGCCATAGCGGATAGTAATCGTTGTTTTTAGCTGAAGAGTAAACGTTATGCTATAAATGGAAAATAATTAAAGCGGGCGAAGAAGAACGCACTTTATATCGATGGGACAGGTTTTGGGCCCGACAGGAGTGACGTGCCGCTAAATTTGAGTACGCTCGCATTTTGGCGTTTCGCTCGCGCCGAAATGTTACCGCAGTGGCCGGGATCGAACCCACAACCCATACACTACCTCAAGCACTGTAGTGCAACGCCATAGCAAGGAGGCCAAACCAGTGAGGCTGGAAGGCCTACATCCACAGGCGTCATCACAAAGCTAATCCTCCTTGAGACTTTGCCAGTTCGTAAATGCACTGCATTACTTGTAATAGGCACATATTAGGAATAACGTCATTCCTTGTAGAGCGTAGATCTAATGTTCAGATCATAAAAATTGAAGGACGCTTGAGCTTCGGCTTCAAGAGCAGATTGCGATAGTTCAGACTACAGGGCAGATTGCGATAGCGCGATGGCCCTTCTTTTTTGATTCTATATGCCAGTCGCACTCATAACCACTGCCTTGTTTATGTCGAGCCGGAATCTTTGGGACCTTTCTTGATAGTTTTAAGCTCTACAGACTTCGTCACACTTATAACGTCAACAGTGGAGTTTGGAACTAACGTGTCCATCAGTGATAATGCTGGAATCTCTGATTCTACGCGAACAAAGCTGCCGTGCTGCCGTACAGCAGATCAGATCACTGACTCCCGAATGCAGTCATCACTGTTATCGGTGCGCTCCGTGTGTTGCTTGTACTTTACTTTTCTGGGCGCAATTACGCCCAGTAAAGAGTTTCGTCTAGAACATATCGACAGCCACTGTCTTCATCGTCACGAACGCTCGGCAATACTTGCAAATTTTCGCACGTCTTTGCGTATTTATGTGAAAATGCGTAGCTTCAGTGGTTTATCTCTCTTGCTTGTGCAAGAAACTTGCAAGGGGTAGCGCATGAACCCTGCAGCGTTCTGATGTGTGAGTACTCGAGTTTGGCAATATAAAGTGCAGCTCTCTCAGATTAATTTATGAAATGTATGTCACCTATAATGCTCACTCGGACTCAGGCTCGCTGACATTTTACTCAACCGAATTCACTCGGACTCAAGCGAACCAAAATGTTCCAAAATCACCAAACTGTTACTCACCCACACTCACTCAGGCCCAGACTCACGGCTAGGCTTCAGTCTGGGTAATTCTGAATAGGGATTAATTAATAAGTTTGCCGGGTTATGTGTATGTCTTCAATATGGCTAGTTTATTCTTGCCCTGATTTCATCTTGGTTATCCAGGTGATCCGGCTGAACACGTTCACGATGTCAGACAGCCGCGAGTACCGCAACCAGCATACGTTCTCAGCGTGGACCGGAATCGGACAGTTGGTCATCTTGGCCTTCGTAATGGTTATCGTGGGATCGTGCGTCATAAGCACGCTCGCACAGAACAGATACGTGAGCGGACCTTTCTCCTCTCCCTCTCTCCTTGCTGATAACTGTGGACTTAAAACAAGGGTGTCAGTACGAAGCGCCTCTTGAAAGCAGGCCGCCCAATCAGTTACACACTCCATATTATAAATGAATAATCCTATGCTTATATTTTATGCTTAGTGTGAGAACATTGTTACGTGAAAGACAAGTTTGAAAGACTTGAAGGAGTACACTCCAAAGAGAGATCAAGTAAAAAGAGCGTCTTTTTGTCCCACTGCAATAATCATCTGGCTTGCTTGAGTTTCCTTTTTTGAGAAATTAGCGCTGCCCACTTTACTATCAAGCGCGCAATGTCAAGCTGATAACCCCCATGTCATTCATGATATGCAAGTACTGGAAGCGTGCTAATAAGGCAAGAAAAGGAACGCAAGATAGATGACGAGTGTTGTTGTGGGACAAAAAGACGCCCTTTTTACTCGATTCATGGTCTCGATCCTTTTTTTGGGTGGGAGTACATGTGTATTTACGGCTGGTTTGGCGAGCAGTGCTGCCCATCTGAACAGCTAGCACCAGTCCATTTTTTGTCGTCTTTTTTTCGTCTTCTAGATCCCAGTGTCACTGGTACGTAGGAATACAGTGAATTGTTACTTCGCATGAATTCTCTGTGTGCGTAATCAAAAAAGTATTTTGTATTGGAGCTCCTAGCCCATGATCTAAGCAAATGCTTCTTTTATTTCATTAAATGCGAATGCAAACGCGCGCTCTTCAACTGCAGCCGTCGGTCTGCCTTAGTTCGGTGAGTGGTCGTGATGTGACGCTACATGTTGGGTAGGGCTTTAGGTAGGGCTGCTTGCATCCCACGTGAGTCGGAGTGCTTTCCTACGAAGATGCGATAGACGAGTTTCCCTCTCCAAAATCATACGTCTGTGAAATTCGTTTCTTCCGGCTCTTTTTTTTGTTGATCGAAGCTATTTCACCACCATCTCACAGCGCTCGTGATGCAGCAGCATCACAGTGACGCGTCCCCATTGGTTGCCCGCATAGCACGACAAACGGAGACGTGCCATCTCAAAGCACGATGTCTCTATTGTGTGCTGGAATTGAGCAGTGTGCCCTGTGGCTGCGAAAACGTGGTTCTTTTTGCGATGACGGCCAGTGCTGCTAGAGCACACCGTACTACTGTGTCGCCACCTGATGCCGCCCCCAAAGTCTTTTATAAAAAGATGTGATACAAAGCCCCCGAGATCAATAGTTCTAGTTGCCGCACTGGCCGTGCGTGTACCTCGAAAACTCTAATTGCTTCCTATTGTGTCTAAAGATGCGTTTGCGAATTTCTTTGTCTGCATGGCACACTCGGCGAGGAGGTCTGATACATTTTAAATTTTGCAGATTAATTGGAATTAAGGGCATTTTCTCATAGGGTAAATACAGTACCCCGAATACACCTGGTGCATTTAGCTGCATTCCTGTGCTTTGGCGTGCCCATGAGCGGTAAAATACCTGAACAAATGAAGCAGCATTCGTCGTCGAGCGTACACCTTTTCTTACGTTTACGTTACGCTCCTGGCTCATGCTGATGAGGGGTGGTCGTAGAACTCACCTGATGATCCCATTGTCCTTCTGGAGCTCCTCGTTCGTTTCGTCGCATAACTTTCAGTTGGTGTTACATGGTCATATGCATGGAATGAAGATCGAGGTGTTTGTTTTATCTCTTCTGCAATTAAAACAGCAAGCAGATGATCTAGGTCGCTGTTCTGCGATAGAAATTATGTAAGTTTGGAAGATGCAGAGGCAGCTTCCTTTATGTCATTAATGAATGTGTTGGATGCGTTTTCGTCTTGCAGATACTTTTAAGTTTCAATCGCGTGATATGACTATTTTACTTGAAAACAGCAGAAAGTTTTACAACGAAGATTTAAATTACACGCGCCGGTATACCATTTCATCCTGGCGCCCTACAGGTTGTGTCGTCGCCAAAGCGACGGCTACCTTTTTTCCATTGGTTTATTGTAAAGACGGCACACTGTCCCATTCTAGTACTCCATAGTGCATCTTACAGAGTCAGCGTGACCACCAACATTGTGAACACAAAGAATTCAAGACGCCACCCCTTGGATCTGTACACAACTGAACTAAAAAGGACGTCACATGATTTCCGTCGTGAGGCACCACATGATGGGTTCTTTTAGAGTTACTGTATATGCTACCTAAAGGTAGCATATAGAGTAACTCTGGGTTCCTTCTCTCATGACTGCAAAGCACCCAAGAAGGCTAGGTGATGGGCGAGAGTAGAAAGGGCTAGATGAGAGTGTGGTGAATGGCTAGACCAGGCGCATCTGGGTGCATTGAGAAAATAGAGGAGGCGTTTACGGAGAACGCACGAAGGCGATGCCTTATTGTCCAAGTAGTTTACGAATGCACGCAAAATAGCTATTCGGCGTTTGCAAGCCTAACTGATGTAACGTTTCACATCAGTGTCCATGTAAAGCAATGTGAAGCGAACAACTTTCTTGGCGCGCTTGACTATTCGCTTACACTGCAAGTCGTCGTTGGTAGTACACCTGCACACTTCATGGGTCACCACTGGTGGGTCACCACTCGTTCACCCCTCACTCGGTCATCACTCATTGATCCAGGACCTGTACGCTGCCCTCGAACCCGAGACGACGTACGGGCCACGTGGCCGCGCGGAGTTCATGCGCTACCACATGTACCTGGCCGACCGGAATGCGCTGGCATGCTCAGCGTCACCCGAAAGTCGTCGTGACGTGCTAAAGGTCGGCGCCTCTCCAGTGCCCTCCAGCAGGCTGCGAGCGTCGCAGGGCGGCGCAACCGCTGAATCGAAGACCGTGGTCTCGGACAAGCTCAAGATTGTGGTCGTCAGTTCGACGGGCATCGTCGAAGCCTGTGGCAGCTCGGTGCTCGGAGCCGGTGCGGTCGCGGTCGACAGCGCTGCCGTAAGCGGTGCCGGTAGCCCGCTGAAAAAAAGCAAGAAGAAGAGCCGGACGTGCAAATAGGTGTGCCATTTGTGCATCGTTACGCCCCCTGGCGTTGTTTTCAGGTGCTACACACGTGTGTGTGCTGTGCGTGACGCTTTGCGGGATCACTGCACAATGATATTGCGACACGTGGCACTAATAAGAAGAAACAATAACTCTTGCACCACTATACCGTGAACGATTGCGTTTTCCAAGATACGCCGCCGCTCAGAATTGTGCACGCTTTGTTGATATAATGTATTCAATGCCTTTTAATTTTTAGCTACTTCATGTTGTGCAAGTACATCAATAGACAGCAATCGCCATTGAAATGATCACCTTGGAAAACATTCCCGCTTATCACTTTTCTGTGCACCCCACTTTTTTCTGCATTCTCGAGTGGTGGAGCCGTAATGGGGTTAAGCTGACCAGTTGAGTTCTTTTTCAATGTGCGGAGTGCTTTAAGGTCCAGGCTGCCGTATGTCGTTTGCCACCATTTCTTGTCATCGCTTGGTGTCACGCAAGTACAACTAAGCATCGCCCAGCCATATAGAGAATAGCCAGGTATACATATAGTGTAGCAAGGGAAGTGCGAGGGAAGGACAGATGTGAGGGCGAAAAGGCGGAAAAGGAGGGGGGGGGTAATGCATAGAGTTTCGTACACTTACCTAAAGGGTAAACTGGTGGTGCGATCTATTGGACGCATGAGAATGCTTGGATATGCGATATTCAAACTTGAATCGGATTTGAATCGTTCACGTAGAGCCCGGAAACCTATGATACTCGTCTGGTTTCAACGCGCTTCTTGCATAAAAATGGTTGATTTCTAACGAAAAAAAAACTAATTCCTCGGCGTCTTCCTCCCGAGTCCCTCGGGGCCGGTAACGGCGAAGTCCCAATTCTCTCAACGACGGATAGCAGTGCACTCTTAAAAAAATGGAGTGACGTTCTCTCCATTTAGGGAGGAACGGCGATGTCCCCAATGTTCGTCTTTAAATAGAGAAACCCTGCTCCCTCATCCACGGAGAATCGTGTTCCTCCCTATGAAAATCAACATGGCTGACCCCAGGTTAGTGAAGCGAGTAGGCTTAGAAAATGCATCCACTCTCGACTGATAAGGAGTACATGGCACTGAAAGTTACAAACGACGGCTTGATATCAAAAAGCTTGATATCGAACACAATGATAATAAGAACAAGCAGACGAACCTGTAGTGATGAAAACATCGCGAAAGAGAACGATGGAGGAAGTAGGTTTCATTCGGCAGGTGAGGCGACGTTCACTCTGAAAGACACGAATACTGCAGAGTCCTCACACGAAGAGTGCATGCTAGGCTTTCGGTATTTATTTCTCGCAGATTCACATGCTGTAGCCATAGAGTTTCTCAAAATTATCTAGAGGGCACTCTGGCGGTGCGATCGTTCAGCGACCATGGTAATGATGGGTAGTACACACATTTGCCTAGTCTTCGTACTTGCGGGCGGCGAATCGTACTTGCGGCTTCGTTTATTGCTGTGTTTCGGTTTTGTTTTGAAAGAAAGATTGAATGCTTTTGAACTTCGTAAGCCAATTAAAATAAGTCTAAAAATGAAATGGTGAAGCGCAACCGCTGAACATTCGGTAATACTTGTTTCGTAAGAAAACAGCTACAAGCCACACGAACACACACGGAGCCAAAGGCAGGCCAGAAGTACGAATATTAGACAAATGTGTGTACTACCCATCATTCCCATGCTCGCTGAAGCACCGTGCGTTGCAGCTCCCATAGACACTAGCGCCAGAGTTCCATCTAGTAAGTAGTGTGGGAAACTCTATGGCTGTAGCGACGTTATCCGTGCGTTTACGGAGCCGCAGGTCACGAGATGTGCCTCCAAACTGTAGACTCGTTCACAGCGAAACCATTCCGACTCTGTAGTGCAGCTTTGATAGATAAATGCTCAACGTTATATAAGTAGCTGGAGGTTGAGAGCGTCATAGTCGTGAAGTAAAAAAGTTGCCTGCGGCGACGTACGTTGTCTACCCACCATCACGGCTCTCTTAATGATAATTTACAATTCAACCCATTCAGGATTACTCACTGACACCGGACGACTAATAATATATGCTGATGCAATGCATACAATCACACATGCACACAATGACACATAGTACGCATATAGGGGAAGTCAATGAACTAGAGCACAATGAATCATTATCCACAACGGCACACACTTCGACGTGTTTACTCACACCCTACACCGAAAACGCACAAGCTTATATAGCAATGAATTTCGACTGACGTTAGTGGCACAAGTTAAAAGTACGTTTTTGTACACTTTTTTTACGTTTTCTGGCACTACCTCAACATGCCCATGCGCACACGTAAATATGATGTATCTGATGCTTAGACACACGAACGTTTATTAACGGTTGCACAATAATGAACGAAATAATTACTAAAGCTTATCTGGTTTTTGCTAAAATGATTACCCCAAGCCATGCTTGGAATGCCCGTGACATTCCGAACTCCGCCTCGTCTCTCGACCACTGCCACAGTTATTTTTTTTTCTTGAAGCTCCCGAGAACGCAAACGCTTGCCGCGCGCTAACCATTTCGGAGGTCACGTCATTTTTTTATTCTTCCACTTGTTACTCGGAGAGGGCGCAGAATGCAGACCAGACTTCGTCTCCGTCGTGGTAGGTGTTCTGTGGTCGCGTCGACCTCGTTTAGTTGTTTCGTATTAGATTGGATTGGATAAACTTTTATTTGGTCCTCCAAAACACAGATCACTGTGTTGCGGGCAGCTCCCACGTGGGGACTGAGATGTCAAGCTCCTCAGCCGCCTCGCGGGCTTGGTGGACAGCCCAGAGCTGATCAGCCAAGGACGAGCTGCAGATTGCCGCCTCCCATCTGGCAGAGGTGATGTTTGATATATGAGCGAATTTGGTGCACAGCCAAAGCATGTGTTCTAATTAGGCTATTTCCCCACAATGTGGACAAAGATTACTTGGGTATAGGTCATGGTACATGATGTGAACATTTTCAAAGTAGGGTACATCCGCATTTGCAAAAGCCCTAATGTACGTGCTTGCGGCTGGGTTAGATTTTTGTGAGGTGGAGGGAAAATCCTGCTAGACAGGTAGAAATGTTTAGTGAGCTCGTTATATGTTGTAAGAATTTCCCGGTTAAACCCTTCACCGGTAGAACGCATCCCCGGGGAGGCACGGTTGGAGAGTTCTCGCGCCGCCTCGTGTGCTGCTTCATTGAGATTGGGAGGGGAATCGTTGATTTGCCCAAGGTGAGCTGGGAACCAACACAGAAGATGATACGTTATGTTCTTGCCTTGCAGTATTCTCAGCGTTTGTTCAGAGACCGTCCCCTTGGCGAACGCCCGTAGTGCTGCCATGGAATCACTGTAGACGACTTCGATGTTATCCATCTTGAGTGCTAAGGCGATGGTCACCTGTTCCGCAATGACTGGGTCTTTCGTCCTGACCGTCGCTGAGTTGACTACATGGCCAGCCCCATCAACCACCACAGCCACAAACGCTTTCCCATTGGCGTAGGAAGCCGCGTCAACAAATACGACCTCTCGTTCCTCGTTTGAGACTTGACGAACTATAGTCCTGGCCCTCGCTACTCTTCTTCCGACATTGTGTTCTGGATGCATGTTTCTTGGTATAGGAGACACCGTGATACTCTCCCTGATGTTGTCGGGGATACCATTGTAATTGCATCTGATTGCCATTGGGTGTTGGCCCAGCTCCTGCAGGATCATTCTCACCGACCTTGTTGTAGATAACCTTGCAAACTGTGCTCTCTCTTGGGCTTCTGCAATTTCTTCAAGCATGTTGTGGATGCCAAGCTCATGCAGACGCTCGGTGCTGGTATGTATGGGTAGGCCCAGGACCTTCTTGATAACTTTCCTGAGGAGCACATTCAGTGTCTCGGACTCTGCTCTTGACCAGTTGTGCATTGCTGCCTCATACGTGAAGTGGCTTAGAACAAACGCATGCATCAACCTGATGAGGTTGTCTTCCTTGATCCCATTTTTTTTTGTTGGCCACTCTGCGTATGAGGTGCACCGCACTGTCTGTTTTCCAAGTTAACTTGGCTATAGATTTGCTGTTGGTGCCACTAGACTCTATCAGCATGCCCAGGACTTTGATGAAGTCGACCCTCTGGATGGCTTCCCCTTCATTTGTACGGAGGTGGATGTCTATCTGGTTTAACGGCTTCCATCCCCTGGGCTTCGGTCCCCGGCGTGCAGTCTGATACAGTAAAAGTTCTGACTTACTCGAGGAGCACTTGAGCCCAGAAGGACGAAGGTACTCTTCTACGGTGTCAATCGCCTCTTGCAGGGCTCTCTCAATCTGCCTCTCGCTTCCACCTGTGCACCAGATGGTAATGTCATCTGCGTAGATGCTGTGCTTCAATCCTTGAATGCTCGATAATTTCTTTGACAGTCCAATCATGGCAATGTTGAACAGCATTGGTGAAATCACTGCCCCTTGCGGCGTGCCCCTTGCTTCTAGTTTGATTGCTGCGGTCTCGATATCTGCAATCTTTATCACGGCTTTCCGATCTGTAAGAAAGGACGATACGTAGTCTAGAAAGCTTTCCCCAGACCAAGCTTGGAAATTTCTTCGAGTATGAATGAGTGGTGGATGTTGTCAAACGCTTTTTCTAGATCTAGGCACAGAATGGCTCTCACGTCTCTGGTTTTGTTGTCGATGACCTGGTGTTTGATAAGCTTCAATGCATCTTGTGTGGATAGCCCTGCCCTGAATTCAACCATATTGTGTGTATATATGTCGTTATATTCCAAGTACTTGTTTATTCTGTGCAGGATGGCATGTTCTGAAACCTTGCCGATACATGATGTCAAGGATATTGTCCTCATGTTGTCCAAGTTAGGGGGCTTTCCTTGCTTAGGAATAAGGATCGTCCTGGCCAGCTTCCACTGCTCTGGCACCCTGCCTTCTTTCCATGCTGCATTGATCATATCCTTCAGGGTTTCAATTGAATCGTCATCAAGGTTACGAAGGGCCTTGTTTGATATACCGTCCGGGCCAGGGGCCGACCCGCCGTTGAGATCATGCAAGGCTTTTCTGATCTCGATGTTAAAGTCGCCCTCAAGACCTGGATTGGGCCTGCCCTGGTACTGTCTACTTGGTGGTGCCAATCCTCTTTTGATTGGGAGGTACTTATGCACGAGCCGCTGCACAACTTGCTGTTCTGTAGTGCACCCTATCTCTTTATGCTAAATTCGAGCGATAACAAGCTTTTGATTTGTTTTGGTGGTGTTTTCATTGAGGAGATGCTTTCACATATTCCATGTCTTGCCATTGCGCATCTGACCATCGACGGAGTTGCAAATTTCGTCCCATTGCTGCCTCGATAGTGCGCGACAATGTTTCTCGACTGATCTGTTTACCTCAGCTATCTTCTTCCTCAGTCTTCGGTTCATGCGCTGACCCTTCCAACGGTTCAGTAGTGCTTCCTTTGCCTCAAGAAGATGAGCGAGCCGGCTATCCATTCTTTCAACCGGAAAATCTATGGTAATGATGCAGGAGACGGATTTGATGTCATCTTTAATCTGTTTGACCCACTGCTCCTAGCCTTGTCTGTGGCCATCTTGTTCCCTTTCCATCCTTATCTTCCTGAGCCTATCCCAGTCTCTGAAGTAAAATTCTCTGTGCTTTTTACGCTCCACGGAGAAGATAGTGGCAAGAATGCAGTGGTCACTCCCTAGGCCTACAGTAAGGTTCATCCACTAGGCCTTCTTGATGTTCCTTACAAATGTAAGGTCCGGGGTGGAATCCCAGCAGTAAGATGTACCAAGCCTTGTTGGTAGGCTGGGGTCTGTGATTAGGGTGAGATCAAGTTCACTGGCACTTTGCCAAAGTCGATTTCCTTTCCCAGTGTTGTACTTGTAACCCCTTGTATGATGAGGGGCGTTGAAATCACCTGCTATGACGAGTGGGCATTCCCTGGCGATATTAACAGCTTTCTTTAGAACCATCTTGAACCCTTGCTTTTGTTCCTTTGGACTGCTGTATGTATTAAAAATGAAAATGCTCTGACGGTTGCTGGTACCTGGCACGATCTCTACCACGACGTGTTCCAACCGGCCTGCTTCTATCTTGAGGTCGTGGGTTACGTGTGTTAGTTTGTTGCATACGAAGGTGCAGACTCCCCTCCCTTCAGTATCCCCTGTTACAGGCCGGAATCCAAGCAACGTTGCTTGCGGTGAAAGGGTCTCTTGTAATAATATAATATGAGGCTTTTATTAATTTAATATGAGGCTTTTAATAATATAATATGAGGCTTTTATAATATGAGGCTCCCGATATACTGCTGTAGGGCTGCCTTCTTTTTAAGGTAACCTCTACAGTTCCATTGCCAGATACGAAATGCTTCACGTCGCGCTGCCATCATGATTATTACATGGACGGCCAGAGCCTGATGCTGCACCTGTCGACAGGTTTGGTACCACTAGGATTGGTGGCCGAAGAGGTGAGTTTGGTGCATGAGGAGGCCTTGCTGTATTGTGCAGATATGCTTCGACCTTTGTAATGCACAAAGTCATATGCTCTTCCAGTGCCGCCACGCTTGACTGTAGCCTACCTATCTGCTCGCTAAGATTGGCTACTACTTTGCTGAGCGTATCAAAGACTTCTTTCACATCTTACATGGTCGTTTGGTTGGCTTCCACGTGTTCTGCCATGACTGCCCTCTTTTTTGTGGTTCTCGAGTCCCCCACGTTTTCAGCCACAGGGACATCAACTGGCTGAGGCATTGGCTGTGAAGACTGCGCGCTGGTTAGCTTAGTGAGAAGAATTTTTATTTCCTTTAACTCAGCTGATCTTGCCTCTCATTCCATTTTGTAAGTCTCGCGTTTTCTTGCTCTAGCTGTGCAATTCAATCCTGCTCTGGCAGCTTACCTGTCATCACCACTGCCGCGCCGTTGCGCAATCGCTCAGCCCAGCTGCCTTTCGATGTAACTGCTGGCGTCCTCCCCGGGTGTGAAGCCGTGATATCGAACTGAACGCCAGGCAGCTGGCCATTCGGGTGCCGCCCAGGCTGATCCCGACCCTGATGGTGACCTTGAGAACTCGAGCGCCCCCGTGATTGGGAGCGGGCCTTGGGTCTAGAACCTCTTCTGGAACGTGACCTCCCCCTGGAGTGGGGCCGCCTTTCCTGTTCTTGTGTAGTCTGGATGCTCTGGGTCCCGTAGGCTGGAATAAGCTGCTTGTCGTTGATGTCTGGACTCGATGTGATTGATGCGTCCCGGGCTTCTCCGGCTGCTCGCGATCTTTCCCAACGTCTGCGTCTGACGACGTGTGACACTAAGAACCTGTTCTTGCACTCCTTGTCTGCCGTGGGATGGCGACCGTCGCACAGCCTGCATCTTGGATTGCACTGGTGCAGGCTATCTGGGTTCTTGATCTCGCAGCCTCTGCAGATGGTTTCAGCTGGGTTCGGACAGACGTCAGACTGATGTCCCAGCTTTCCACAGACGTAACATATATCGATGTTCTTGCGGTAAAGGGAGCACTGCAAAAGTGAAGGTCCATATCTCACGAATCTGGGCACCTTGTATCCTTCGAACGCTATGATGATTGTCCCGGTGTCCTTGATTCTCTTGGCCTGCAGCGCGAGCGGGTTGTTCGCGTTCACAATCTTTCGGGTCAAAATGTCCTGAGTATCGCTTACGGGGATCCCGCGAATCACTCCTTTACAAGTATCGTGGGGTGCCGTGGCGTACGCGCTAACCTTGAAAACTTTGCCTCCAATGTCAATTTGCTTGACCTTGAGGTATCTTGAAGCTCTGTCTTGGTCCGGAGTGCTTGCCACCATAATATTCTGCTGCAAGTTGGAACAGATGATGTTCTGCATGGCCTCCTCCTCTTTGATGCCGGCCGCCAGTACTATCGCGTCTGCCACGGCTCCAGTGCCAATTCTCGAACTATTTATTCCTCCACGTGGTCGTAGCACAATTTTGCTGAAGTCCTCGGGTAGTGGCGGCATGCGTCCAGCTCGCACGATTGTATGCTTGGTATCATACCAACTACGACTGGCTCGAGCGTCTCCCGCAACGCTAGCTTTGGTCGAACCCTTGGCAGCAGGAACGCTAACCGCGGCTTGCTTATTCCTCTAGCGTCTCGTTTCGGCTTCCTTCCAACCCATGTCTTCTGTGCAATCCTCTGGAGAGATGTCCTCTCCATCTACTTGATATTCCATTCTCAGTAGCGGGTCCTGAAACGCGCAGAGCATTGAGTCACGTTGGCGCCGGGTCGGTGCATCGGCGACAATCGCCTCCTTGGTTGTTTGGCTTAAATCCCCCGATGGCGTTGCCGTGTAAAAATGCCCCCAAAACGGTTTAAAAGTCCACTCACCAGCACAAAGGTGGTATCTGCTGATTTCTTGAGAACTTAGGCACACGATGGGACTGACAACTTGGCGACAAATTCGTGAATACTACAGGAAAGCATTTTTGAAAGCAGGAGCCGATCTTCGCGCGTCTGCACTGGTCGGCACCCAGAGCGTCTCCGTTTCGTGTTAACGGTTGCTTATATTCTTTTTTCGTGCTTACCACAAGTGTGACCGTTAGCCATGGATACAGTACACCGCTAGCCCTTCAATGACAATGTTTTTGATGAGGTAACGACCGTCCTAGCAGTGTGTACGTACGTTACAACGCGGATCTTGCGAGAGAAATAAGCGATGACCTCGCATTCGATGGTATTTTTTCGTGAGCGATGGCAGTGGCTGTTGGCGTCGTGGCAGCGCTATTACTTGAGTGGAGGAACTAGCGCTGCAGTGCGCAAATTTACTATAACGTTATAGCATGCTGTGTCTGCATACTTTTCTGCTTCAGATGCCTCTCGCGTCAACTAGCAGTCATAGTGCGTGCCACAATTTTGTTGTTAGTGCTGTGGCTGTGGTGGTTACTATTACTCTGGATTTAGAATGCTCTTTTCACAAAGGTGAGTGAGTGTTAGTACTTACCTGCTGTGCACAGCTGTTACTAAAAGTGCATTTTATGTTGAGTTTTCACGACAAAGGAAAATCATCGACGAGAAAGGCATACTGCATGCGTGCATAATCCGTCTTACTACTCAGTGCTGGCACGGGCAGTTCAAAACGCATGTGATTGAGAATTTGGTTTAATTGACAGAATTCATTGGTTTACTTTTCACAAAGGTGTAGTTATGGTGATGTTTAAAACTTTTCTGATGGTTGTACCCATTCTGGCGAATAAACACTTGGTGAAACTTCGCAGCCTGTTTCCCTTTGTGCTTTCCCCTGTCGTGGTAGCATAGCCTTATTGGGTGTCGTGTGACTATGCTGGAGGACGCAGGTTTGACTTCCGGCCACGGCAGGCGTATTCGAATGGGAGTAAACTGCAAAGAACATCCATATGGCGGTAGTGGAACGTATAAGTCTATCAATTGTATATGATCGTGCTTTCACGCATGGACTGTACAGTCGTATCAGGTTTCCTAGAATGTTGCAAAAATTAAGTGTGATACTTTTTTATGCGCCTCGTTGAATTCATGAGTGCTGTTGATGCCATGCGAAACTAAAAACGCATGGGCTTACCAATTTTGTCGACACCGAAAAAAAAATCATGTGTGTACACTCTAAGGTAATCGATAAAGCAAGACTGCTTGTATTCGTGACAAATTGGTATTATGAAACAACACGAGACACACACGGAAGTGTACGAAAAATCGTGCGAGTGCCTGGCAATAAAAAAGAGGATTTTACTCTATACCAATAAAACAAAAAACGTCACTCCCGTATTGCTTGCATCAATCTCAGGTAAAAGCAATTGCTCGTGACTGGCCGCGGCCGGCTAGGCTCAGCGTGTGCATGCGCGCGCGCAAGACCCCAGTGATTGAGGAGAAATTTGAACACTGAAGGAGGAACGTTGCTCGTTTAGTCCTTGCCGCGAGAGGGCGCGACGGGTAAAGCACCCGAAAGGGAGCAAGTCGCTGCGCCGAAGGAGGAACGGAGGCCGTTTCTCCATTCTCGCTCTCCACCCCCCCCTTTTTTTAGAATGTGGGCGGGATCTTCAAAACCACAACTTCAATAGCACCTATCTGTTTATTTGCACTACCTCAAAGCCTTTCTCTCGACTTATCTGCCATATCTCTTTGTTTGCGTTTGCGTTGACAACCGCTCTTAGCAGGTGGCCGTCACGCACCGGTACGTCTGGTATCGTGCATACCACTACCTGTACCAGGCGGAGGGGGGGGGGAATGGCACGCATGTCATCAACCGATTTTGCCATTGTGGTTGCTAGTTCTGCCGAATCTTCCTTTAGAACATCGTTTAAACCGCCCGCGATTTTTACGTGGTTTCGTCCATCAGCTTTAGTTGTGAGTTTTGCGCTCACTTGCCTCATCACTGCTTCCTGCTTACGTCCTGGGAACGTCGCTACTGATACCCTCTTGTCACCGTTTACCCTCTCTGATTGCTTCTGCGTACCGATTTAAATTCGAGTCCCCAGTGATTATCACGTGATATGACTTTTCAGCTAGGGTGTCCCCCACCTGGAGGCTACTTGCACCCGTGACGCCAGCTACTTTGTTCCCCTCCACACTACTTCGCTGAAGCTGGGTCTTGCGACCACTGAACCGGCGGAACCTGTATTTTCAGAACTTGCTTGTTCTTTCTTCCCCACCGTTCTGGATGCCGCTGCCCGACCTTGCTCTCCGTCGGTCGCTCCTTTGTTCACCTTGGCAAGTGTATCCTCGGCGGACTTCGGTCTTTCTCCCATTGCCCTCGTTTTTTCTTGCTCTGTCGCCAACACAATCTCCAGCTCGGTGATTCTCATCAGCAGTTCACTCTGGGCAACCATCGTTTTCTCCATTTTTCCCCCGACCTCACATTGCCTACACTTTGCGTCAGCCTCCTCTCCATTCGCTTCTGCACTTGGGTCCATTTTCAAACTCACCCCGCATCCTAAACACTTTACAGCCTCTTTAACCATGTCTTTATGACACCATTTAACCTTATGACTTGTCTCACTCGATAATTACAAAACACGAACCCTGCCCTACAAAAAAGAGAATGTTTAGGCTTTACTACAAAAATTTGCGTGTTCAATATACGTGGACCTCCCCCACGGGGTGGCAAGCGGAAAAAAAAACACAAAGAAACAAACACGCACACACGCGCACAAACTAGTAAATACCTGGTGAGTGACCCCCGGAAAAGCCCCCGGAAAAGGCTGGATGGATGGATGGATGGATGGATATGGCTGTACTCTTTAGGTCGGGCGGTGGCTAGCGCCACCAAGCCGTAATACTTAATGAACCAAAAATTATATTTATTTTTTCCTTAAAAAGTGAGTTTGAGGATTCGTACTTTGCAGTGAAGAGTTTAATTTTCACTCGTGCCTTGACTTTAGCCACCAATCAGATAACCTCCTTCTAGTTAAGTATACCCGCTTAAAGTCTATTTTGCCCTCCCGGTCCCTAAACCCCAGTGCTTTGAAAAACTCTGCGCCATCATCCTGAACTATAGGGTGAAGCCCTTTACAAAACATTATCAAGTGTTCGGCAGTTTCTTCTTCCTCTCCACACGCACTGCATACCGTGTCTACGCCTTCGTATCTGGCCCGATATGTCTTGGTTCGCAGTACTCCCGTCCTTGCCTCAAACAGTAGAGAACTACCCCGAGTATTATCATAGGTCCTTTCCTTGGCAATTTCCTGCTTAAGAGTTCGATAGATCTCTAGTGCGGACATCTTAATAATGCCCATTTTCCACATGTCAGTCTCCGTTTCTTTCACTTTCTTCTTAACCGATAGTTCTTTTTGATTTGGCCACCTGCTGTTTTCTAAGTATTTACCAGTCAACTTCCTGGTTCGCTTTCTCCATTTTGTATCGACATTATTCATGTACAAGTAGCTGAAAACCTTCCTAGCCCAACGCTCCTCCTTCATTTCTCTCAATCGCTTCTCAAATTCTCAAATTTTATCTTGCTGCTAGCTTCCCTGCCCTCAAATGGTGTCCATCCCATATCACCTTGTACTCCCTGATTTGGTGTATTCCCGTGAGCTCCTAAAGCAAGCCTACCTATTCCACGTTGCTTAATTTCTAATCTTGCTTGAACTTCTGATCTCATGCACAAGACCGCATTGCCGAACGTCAGCCCAGGAACCATGACCCCTTTCCATATTCCTCTCACAACATCATACCTATTGTAATTCCACAGTGCCCTATTTTTCATGACTGCTGCATTCCTGTTACCTTTAGTCGTCACGTACTGACGTTTCCTGAGGCTCCTACGCGACGAGGCGCCACCTCGCGTTGAGAAGAGAAATCTAAAATAAACAAACGTAACTGTTATTCCTTCAGCCTATTTCACGTTCATATCCTACAAAGATTAAACGTTACTTACATTGAGCGTCTGGAGAAGCATCTGCTTCAATGCATTTGTAATATCGGCGATATTTGAGCTTTCCGAGTGGTGTGCTAAGCAGCCATCTTGTTTGGACAGCAAAGTAGCTTGCATCGTATTTGTCTACGATGCCGTCTTCTCAAAGCTGTCTACTTTGCCGGATACGGGAGAATTGAATGAGACTTATGATGACTGCCGTCCATTTAGCTGTCTATTTAGCCGTCTACGGTGAGTATTGGAACACACCCATGGTCAGCGTCGCCTCGCGCGTGTCTTGTATGTCGCGCAGGGCGACGGAAATCGGCTGACGAAAAGCAAGAAGCACCAACCCGGATGGCGTCTTTCACCTACAATCGGCCAAGTGTTGCCGTCGTTTCAACGACGAAGCTCAAGTGTAAACACTCGCGTATTAGCACATGCACAAACACACACACTCTCTGTCTTGCTCACGTACTCACGTTTATGAAATAATGATTGGACATAACGTGAACCAAACGCTTCGAAGTGTTTCAGTGCACTGGCACGGCCGCTCACCTTCTTTTTCATGTGGCGGCCTTGGCATCGGATTGATGCACCGTCGCCCGAGCGCGTCTTTTGTTGTTTTCTTGTTATTAGGGCATTAGTAGCTGTTCTGGCTGGGCAGCAAACTGCCTTACAACTACAGTGAACTAGAATAGCACTCTAGTTCACTATATTTACAACAAAGTAATTGAGTGATTCTTTAGAAGAGAAAAAGGCACCTAATTTCTGTCTGCCTCATGAGGAACACGGCGCAGTACCTTGTAGGGGAGGGGGAAGGAGGGATAAATAGGAATAGAGGAAAGAGCTAAGTGACAGAAAAAAGAGGAGACAGGAAAGATGGAAGATGGTCGAACAAGTCCAATGACGGGGCACCTAATGGCGAGAACGGCGTGGTTCCACACACACAAAAAATGATGCAGCGCCATTTGTACATATGTACAAGAAACTGCCAATGACCACCATTGTGCATGAGCAGTTTCGTGAAACTGGCCAGCATGCCTAGCACCTGGATCACACAAAATGCTAACAAGGAAATGAAACGTCTATTTCCCGTTCATACTTCTTTTGACTCGCACGAGCGGCGTGTTCTTGCGTGTTTTTCAAATTCGTTTGCATGCTCTATGGCGGCTCAGCCCAGTGTTGCTTGAACACTTGGGGGATTTTTCCAGTGTTGCTGGCATTTATGTAAGCAGTCGGCGAGAGCTACGCTGGCGTCGAAGGTCGCGGGCAGCACAACCGTTCAGCATGAAATCTTCCGAGCAACTCCTTACAACAAAGTAGCTGTGAGCAAGAGTGTTATCACTAGGTAGAAGTGTCTTCCTTGGTCGAAATGCTTCCCGACACCGTATCGCTCATGAGTTGCAGAAACAGTGATCGTCTCATCCGTAGCGAGGGCGCCTCTGCATTTGGGAGCTAACTTTTTTAGGGTTCCGTATATTGCATATCCTTCCAAGTTGACCAGAACGTCTTGCATTTTCGACAACGTTTCGCTTCGGTCACATTGTTGTGTACCTCTTACAATTACTGGTCAGTGGAAGTTGTCGGCAAGGTTGTCTACAGACTTACTCTGAAATTTCCGGCAAATGCAGGCTTTAAGAACAATCACCCAACGCTACTAGATTATACACCATTGTGTCCCCCTTGAATCGAGACTACAAATACGTCATTTGCATGGCATGTCAGCGTCCCTCCTTTCACAATTTAACTGAGGCGCGAAAACAATAAAAAAAAACGCGCAGCTGCTTAACCACGATGAGATGCACATACTATATTGTAAAGACGCACCGGAGAACGCTGCTTCTGTGGACGCACGACGAACGCGCAATCCTCCGGCGTACCGTGACTATTTGCCGCTTGATGAGACTTGAGTTACTGTAGATGCGGGAGCCGAGTTGAGAATAATTCCGCCATTAGGTTCAACAGCTGTGCAGTGAAGCTGCTCGTCACGTGCGCAGAAGAAAAATACGGCGCAGTGTGCTGGGGCTGGCGGCGTGCCGCAGAATTATTCACGCGCGCTGAGAAGGATCGCTCTGTTACACCTAGGCAGTATATTGCTATAAGGAGAGAAAATGCTTGAGGCCTGTGTGCTTGGTGTTAAACAACCCCAGGTGGTCTAAATTTTGGGAACCCTCCATTACGGCGTCTCTCATAATAATATCGTGGTTTTGGGACGTTTAACTCAACAATTGAATAAATGAGGTGAAAATGATTAAAAAAGTAACTCATTCGCAATAACGCCACAGCGTGGTTTTTACAACACACGTACAATGTACAATGTACCTGCAATAACAATTTTGTGATAGCCTGGTTCATTCTGACTCAGCTTAGTGGAGCCACCTATCTAGTCTGTCGGGGGCTCGCATGTTTTCGGCTTCGATGTTCTAGCAATTCTATAGCTTTGGTAATACGGCTGAAACAGTGTAATCACTATTGCCGCTCGCACTTCGGCTTTATTTGACACAATGCCTGTATTGTCCGCAATGCGGATATTGCGGGTATCTGGGAACGAAGGTGGACTCTCGAAATAGCGCCGCATAACGTAAATGTTTACGTTCTGTAAAGACCTGTGCGTACGTAGATTCTATCCGGTAATATGGTAACGCAAATCATATACGTACGAGCTAAACTCCCCTAATGCCGGTAACGATGAGACTGAAATCAGTGCGGGCAGAGAACGCCCGGGCGCCGTGCCATCGTGCACGGACAGTTGGCTTCGTTGCGTGAACTGAAAGTATGACGTCACTTTGCGCCACGTGACACTGCTCGCCGCGTGCTCATAGCGATGCGCACTCATTTCGCCATCTTGCTGCTAATGTTCAAATAACTATAGTTCCTCTCAGGTGGCCATCGCTAGCAGTAAGTGGTAGATATAAATATCTCGCTGTTTTGGCGGTAAAAGAGGTGCTTCTTTGTGGCTCAGTGGCTAACGCTTCGCACTCAAGATATCAAGGTCAGACGTTCGATTTCGCGCGCAGGAGGCTTTTTCTGGATTACTTTCTTGTTTTGCGTTTATATATATATATATATATATATATATATATATATATATATATATATATATATATATATGCATACGTATACATATACAGTGGGCGACGTCGACGCCGGCATCGAAATCCAGCTGAGCGTGTCCATATAATTACTATAGAAATGAAAGAAATTCCTGGATTGGGGCTTTTATCTCGACATAACTTGAATGTCATGAGGGAAACGAATATGTGTGATAATGAACGCAATAAGATGCCAAAGGCATACTTTGATGAAAAAAAACTATCTTTCCTTCTTTGTTTTTGTTTCTGATTTTGTGAGCCTGCTTCTCTTGCCCTCTTCCCCAGTACAGAGTAGCCAGTTGGTTTAGGAACTGACTAACCTTTTCCCCCTTTTTAAGGCTTAGGTTTAGTGAACATTGGGCCGCAGTGCCATCAATACAGTGAACTAGTATATACCATGAACTCGAGGTGATTAAAGGTGGGAAGTAGACAAGAAGCGCAAGCCGTAAAAAGTGTGCGTGTGCCACCTCTCGTTTAGTCCTTGGAATGTCCGCTGGATGGCGGTGCTTCAACATGAGGAATATATATATCATCATCATCATCATCATCATCATCATCATCATCATCAGCCTGTCTACGTCCACTGCAGGACAAAGGCCTCTCCCATGTTCCGCCAGTTAACCCGGTCCTGTGCTTGCTGTTGCCAATTTATACCCGCAAACTTCTTAATCTCATCTGCCCACCTAACCTTCTGTCTCCCCCTACCCCGCTTCCCTTCTCTGGGAATCCAGTTGGTGACCCTTAATGACCAGCGGTTATCCTGTCTACGTACTACATGCCCGGCCCATGTCCATTTCCTCTTCTTTATTGCAGCTATGATATCCTTAACTCCCGTTTGTCCCCTAATCCACTCTGCTCTCTTCTTGTCTCTTAAGGTTACACCTACCATTTTTCTTTCCATTGCTCGCTGCGTCGTCCTCAATTTAAGTTGAACCCTTTTTGTGAGTCTCTAGGTTTCTGCTCCGTAGCTAAGTACCGGCAAGATACAGCTGTTATATACCTTCCTCTTGAGGGACAGTGGCAATCTACTTGTCATAATTTGAGAGTGCCTGCCGAATGTGCTCCACCCCATTCTTATTCTTCTAGTTACTTCAATCTCGTGGTTAGGCTCTGCGGTTATTACCTGCCCTAAGTAGACATAGTCTTTTCCAACTTCAAGTGCACTATTACCTATCGCAAAGCGCTGCTCCTTTCCGAGGTTGTTGTACATTACTTTCGTTTTCTGCAGATTAATTTTAAGACCCACCTTTCTGCTCTCCTTGTCTAACTCCGTAATCATGAGTTGCAATTCGTCCCCTGAGTTACTCAGCAATGCAATGTCATCGGCGAAGCGCAGGTTACTGAGGTACTCTCCATTAACTCTTATCCCTAACTGCTCCCATTCTAGGCTTCTGAAAACGTCCTGTAAGCACGCAGTGAATAGCATTGGGGAGATTGTGTACCCCTGCCTTACACCCTTCTTTATTGGTATTCTGTTGCTTTCTTTATGAAGCACTATGGTAGCAGTTGATCCCCTGTAGATTTCTTCCAGAATGTTTATATATATTTCATCTACGCCCCGATTCCGCAGTGTCTGCATGACGGCTGATATTTCTACTGAATCAAACGCCTTCTCGTAATCTATGAAGGCTATATATAGTGGTTGGTTATACTCTGAGCATTTCTCTATTACCTGATTGATAGTATGAATGTGGTCAATTGTTGAGTAGCCTGTTCTAAATCCTGCTTGTACCTTTGGTTGATTGAATTCTAATGTTTTCTTTACTCTGCTAGCAATTACCTTTGTAAATAGCTTGTATACTACGGAGAGCAAGCTGATCGGCCTGTAATTCTTCAAGTCCTTGTCATCTCCTTTCTTATGTATTAAGATGATGTTAGCGTTCTTCCAAGACTCTGGTACTTTTCCCGTCAGGAGACACCTCGTAAATAGAGTGGCTAGTTTTTCTAACACAATCTGTCCTCCATCTTTCAGCAGATCTGATGTTACCCGATCCTCACCAGCAGCTTTGCCTCTGTGCATGCTCTCCAAAGCTTTTCTGACTTCTTCTATCATTACCGGTGGGGTGTCGTCTGGGTTGCTGCTAGTTCTTATAGTATTAAGGTCGTGGTTGTATATATATATATATATATATATATATATATATATATATATATATATATATATATATATATATATATATATATATATATATATATATATATATATTGTTATGGCGTTTATTAGCAGGCACACAGCGAGTATACACAATGGCGACAGTAACGGCCAAGCACGGACTCTCAGCGTGAGCGGCGTCCTTCTTTGGGTAGACCCACTATAGAACACCTGAGAGTTTGACCCACTTCAGTGTTCGGCAGCTTCTCTACAATTACCCCGGGGTCGAAGAGGGAGCCGCCTGGCGACCTAACAGCTTGTCACTACGAGCGGGTCATAGTAAGCCTTCAGGCGCTCCACGTTGACTATGTCGCGCCCGCGACGGCGCATGTTCGAAGATTGTTCAATTGGCTCGGCAAGATAGTTGACTGGAGATGTGCGCTCGATCACGCGGTAGGGACCTTCATATTTCGGGAGTAGTTTGGAATAAAGGCCAGCTACAGAGGTCGGGATTGAGAGCCATACACCAGGAAGGAACGTGGTTTCAGAAGTGGCGGAGCCATCACGAATACTCTTCTGCTGCTCTTGCTCACGCGTCGCAAATGCCTTGGCCAGCTCGCGACACTCTTCAGCAAGCCTGGCTGTCTCGGAAATAGGTGCACACTCAGATGGATCTGGCGTGTACGGGAGTATCGTGTCGATGGTGTGTGACGGGTGCCTTCCGTACAGCAAGAAGAAAGGTGAAAAACCGGTCGTAGGCGTTGGTGACGAAGGGCAGTATAGTATCCCAATTCGTATGGTTGGCAGCGACGTACATCGAAAGCATGTCACCGAGGATGCGGTTAAAGCGTTCGGTCAGACCATTCGTCTGCGGGTGGTAAGCAGTTGTTTTGTGGTGGACAGAATGGCACTCCTTGAGAATGGCTTCGACGACTTCTGACAAGAAGACACGGCCTCAATCACTGAGAAGCTCCTGAGGTGGACCGTGGCGCAGTATAAATCGATGCAGTAGGAAGGACGCAACATCACGCGCAGTAGCCGCAGGGATAGCGGTGGTTTCGGCGTATCGCGTTAAATGATCAACGGTGACGATGGCCCAGCGGTTACCAGCCAACGTCAGAGGAAGTGGCCCATACAAATCGATACCCATGCGCCCAAACGGACGCTCCCATGCGCCCAAACAGATACAATTCCAAAGTGGCACAAGTATCTAAGATAGGTAGAGTCCGGGGCATAAATAGACGTAGCCATGAGCGCCGAGCCAATTACGACATAAGGTATATTAACAGGCAGGGTGGCAGGAAAAAGCTGAAGTGGGAAGAGATAAAAGAACAGCTAAGGGAGGAGAGGCCGATGGCATACGGTTTTGTAGAAACACATCTTAAGGATATGGAACAACCTCCTAATAATTCGGACTACGAGTGGGAATATTGTAATAGAACAGAAGGCAGTAGAAAGGGGGGTGGTATTGGGGCATTCATTCATAAATGTACAGACTGGCAAAGGGTCAAGCAGGAGTGCAAGGAACATTTATAGCTAAAAAGGAAAGTAGCAAGTCAAATGACACTCCTTGGTTTCGTGTACTTGTGGACGGGAGCAAAGGCCAGAGAGGAAAACCAGGCAATGGTAGAGTGTATATCAAAGGACATTCAGGAGTTAGGAAGAGAGTGCGAGATAATTATACTAGGAGATATGAATGCGCACATAGAAGATAAAGATGCGTATACCGACCCAACATTCAAAACTTTCATGGATATGTGTGAAAGGCATGATTTGATCATTTGCAACAGTACCAAGAAGTGTGAAGGGCAAAGAACATGTGAGGTAGGAAGGCTGCAGTCGACGATAGATTACGCACTGATGTCACATAGGATGTATGATAAGCTTAGGGCAGGGCATATAGAAGAATGTGGCTCCAGAAGTCTGGGTAGTGATCACAAACTTATCAAGCTAAGTTTTGGAAAAGCAGTGAAAGTGGGAAGGAGACAAGATGAGCAACTACAGGAAAATTTCTATTCAGAAAGGCAAATAAAAATAGCTACTAAACAAATCGAGAAAGTAATCACTGAGGATATTAAAACACTGTGGACACACACGAATCTAATTAGACTGTTTGAGCTAGAGCTTGCTAAGGCACGTGACAAGTCACCCCGGAAAAGAAGACACAAACCCAAAAGTTGGTGGGATGAGGAAGTTAAGAGAGCCATAGCAAAACGTCAGGAAGCCTCTAGGGAACACAGACATGCTAAGCAGCGGGGTGAACCGACAGATGAAGTTGAAAGAAAATGGGCAACCTTTCTAAGCTGTAGAAGGGACGCATCCCTTCTGATCAATGAAAAGATTAGAAGAAATGGAGCTCAGTGGCTGGCAGAAGTACATAAAAAAGATAGAACGGCAGCTGCAAAATTTCGGAACCATCTAAACGCCCTATGAAATGAGACGAGCCTAGAACAGAGGTTTATAACTACAGCCTAAGGTGCTAGGCTGGAAGGGGACGAAGCTATTGAATGTATAAGAACATGGGCGACAGAAAAATATCAACAAAGAAGTGCTTTCTGCACCACAATAGACAAGGATGAATCAAGTGGTGCAATGGCCCCATTTTCACAAAGAGAGTGGGAAATGGTTGAGAAAAAAGTTTCTAGTAGTACATCAACAGGCCCAGATGGCATTCCAATTATGCTGATAAAGACATTAGATCCAAAGTCTAAGCAGGCTTTGAGCGAGACAGTGAGCAAAATAATAATCGATGGTGAAGTCCCCAATCGATGAAAACTAAGCAGGATCAGCATGATCTATAAAGGAAAGGGGGACAAAGCTGACATAAACAACTACCATCCTATAACAGTGACATCAGTGGTCTACAGGCTGGCGATGCAGATCATAAAAAAAAGACTGCAGGCATGGATAGAGGACGAGGGGATGCTGGGGGAGCTGCAGAATTGGTTTCGGAAACACAGGAGGTTGGAAGACAATCTGTTCTCACTGACGCAGTGCATTGAAATAGCAGAAAAGGAAGTCAGGCCCCTGTGGCTAGCATTTTTGGATATCAAGGGAGCGTATGATAGCGTGGTTCAAGAGGAATTATGGGGAATACTGGACACACTATGCGTGGAAGATGTAGTCACTAATGTTTTAAAGGATATCTATAAAGGTAACAAGGTAGTTATAAAGTGGAAAAAACAGGTATCCAAGCCTGCAGAGGTAAAACGGGGGCTTAGGCAGGGGTGTCCCCTGTCACCCTTATTATTCATGATGTACCTACAAGGATTGGAGGCCAAATTAGAGGGAAGTGGACTGTGCTTCAACCTCTTTTTGTCAAACAAGGAAAACTCATTGATGAGGCACTACCAGCATTAATGTACGCGGATGATATAGGGCTAATGGCCGACAACAAGGAAGATTTGCAGAGATTGATGGACATCTGTGGTAATGAGGGAGATAGGTTAGATTTTAGATGCAGTAAGGAAAAATCAGCCGTCATGATGTTCAATGATAACGAAGTTAGTGAGCTTAGAATACAGGAGGTCACGCTTGAGATAACAGATAAATACAAATATCTGGGAGTATGGATAAGCAATGGGACCGAGTATCTGAGGGAACCCGAAATATGCGTGACGAGTAAAGTTAACAGGAATGCAGCAGTGATGAAAAATAGGGCACTGTGGAATTACAATAGGTATGATGTTGTGAGAGGAATATGGAAAGGGGTCATGGTTCCTGGGCTGACATTCGGCAATGCGGTCTTGTGCATGAGATCAGAAGTTCAAGCAAGATTAGAAATTAAGCAACGTGGAATATTTAGGCTTGCTTTAAGAGCTCACGGGAATGCACCAAATCCGGGAGTACAAGGGGATATGAGATGGACATCATTTGAGGGCAGGGAAGCTAGCGGCAAGATAAAATTTGAGAAGCGATTGAGAGAAATGGGGAAGGAGCGTTGGGCTAGGAAGGTTTCAGCTTCTTGTACATGAAGAATGTCGATACAAAACGGAAGAAGCGAACCAGAAAATTGACTGGTAAATACTTAGAAAACAGCAGGTGGCCAAACGAAAAAGAATTCTCGGTTAAGAAGAAAGTGGAGGAAACGGAGACTTACATGTGGAGAATCGGCATGATTAAGAAATCCGCACTAGAGATCTATCGAACTTTTAAGCAGAAAATTGCCAAGGAAAGGATCTATGATAATACTCTGGGTAGTTCTCTACTGTTTGAGGCCAGGACGGGAGTATTGTGAACCAAGACATATCAGGCCAAATACGAAGGCGTAGACACGGTATGCAGTGCGTGTGGAGAGGACGAAGAAACTGCTGAACACTTGATAATGTTCTGTAAAGGGCTTCACCCTATAGTTCAGTATGATGGCGCAGAGTTTTTCAAAGCACTGGGGTTTAAGGACAGGGAGGGCAAAATAGACTTTAAGCGGGTATACTTAACTAAAAGGAGGTTATCTGATTGGTGGCTAAAGTCAAGGCCCGAGTGAAAATTAAACCCTTCACTGCAAAGTACGAATCGTCAACCTCACTATTTAAAGGAAAAAAAGATAAATCTAATGGTTAGTTCACTAAGTATTACGGCTAGGTGACGTTAGCCACCGCCTGATTTAAAGGGTACAGCCCAATCCATCCATCTATCCATCGAATATATGATGAAAAGATGCGACATGGTGGTACTTGGAGTGTTAACTAGATGGACGAATGGACACACAGATAGATGCATGGACGGGCGCACGGATGGCTGCGCGGACGGATGGACGCATGGACGGGCGCAGGGGCGGATGCATGGACGAACGCAGGGACGGACGCACGGATGGACGTGTGGACGCACGAACAGACGTACGCACGGACGGGCAGATGGACGCATGGACGGTCACACAGACGGACGCGTGGATGGACGGAAGCAAGAACGAATGGACGGACGGGTGCTTCGCCCCACTGTCCATCATTCACACCTGTGGATATGCTGCCATTTTTTAAATTGCGTTAAGTGTGAGCGCAGATACAGAGATTTGTCACACGCTCTAAGCACTTCGTTCTCAGCAAGCGCGTTCTCCCCCTCCTGCGTAGGTTTCAAGCTACGCAGGAAAGGGAGAAGGGGATGACGAGGAGACCAGAAGTTACGTCTGGTTGTCAGCGAATGCCATAACCTTGAAAAATAATGCGGAAAGACGGGCTAGTTTCGATATTAAACCTCGAACGCTTTTTTTTATTACGGCGCACGGCTTGCCTTCAGCGGATAAGCTTTGGCCACTTATTGTGGCCAAAACGGAAGATGCATACGTTCACCTTCGAGAACACGAACGCTCATTATCAGAGTCAAAACCATGCTCTCTCGCCGCTTATCGTTACGAATGCGGCTGCGTACCTTTCTTCAAGGACACAATAATACTGTCGCATCATGAAAAAATCAGTTAGCAAGAGAAGTGATTGAAGGCTTCCACATCCGTCCAAAAAACGATAACTGTGTCAGCATGCCATAAATTGTGCTGAGCGATGCAGTAATTAGCTATCTATTCAGCACTTGCAGATGATGATACCAATGTAAATATTGTTTCCCTTGCTTGCTGCGTTCTTGGATGTATGGCTGTTTCTTTTTTTGCATTTTCTGTTAAGTTGCACTTCACCTATATATCAGTTGTTCTTTCCCAAATAAATGTTTGTTGCGAGTCAGCGCCTGTCTGTGTCCTTTTACTTTGTCGTCGTCTCGTGTGCGCTGTTCAACCGAGATGAGCCCGTAATGGCGGTCACGATGAGACTGAAGTCGGCGCGGGCAGAGAACGCACCGGTGCCGCACCATCGTGCACGTAAAGTTGGCTTCACCACGTGAAATAGAACATTCGGCGTCACTTTGCACCACGTGACAGCACTCGCCGAATAACGGCGTCGGCGGCGGAAGGAAAAGGTATGCGTAACTCTTCTACCTAAAGGTAGCATATACAGTATATATCTAGATGAACCACCCCACCTGCTGACGTGGTTAGAGTGGAAATGCTCTATAACTAAGCCCCCCTTCTTTTACACTTGGTGTTTGTTACGCTCGGCCTCTATACGTACCTAGTGAGGCAAACTATAAAGCCTGGAGAAGTAATCGATGTCAGCTCTACCAGTTTTTTTATGTTTAGTTGCTCCAGGTTTGGCGAACGTTTGAACTCACATAAAACAACTTGAATTTCTGATTTTTTAGATAGAGCTACCACCAAAAAAAGCCTGTGAGATTTGTGAATTATTGGAAGTACTTTGTTTGAAGCACTGGGTTATCAGGTTAGTGAGCACAAGTAGATACAAGACACAGTATGCACCAATATGCAATAGTCTTTGGTAATTGGCGTCTAAAGAATCCTGCTTTTATGGAGGCAGCAGGAAAATTACCCAAGTTCACTGCTGCCTTGTAGGTCGCCTAATAAAAAAAATTCTCATAGAATCCTAGAAACGGGCCAGCTGCTTCATTATATAGGAGTTCAAAGTATCAGCTTGTATAGTTTTGTTGCTTCATCAGTAATACCTGACCAAGTACAGCCACAAACTGCTCAATTCACACAATAGTACTTAGTCAACTTTTTGTCACAGCACAAATAACCATCGCATGGAGGCTAAGTGTAATGTAGTCTAGAGAACAGCTAAAAAATATGGGTTTGCTTTGAAAAGAAAAAAAAAATTGGCAGATCCCACGTGCCTTGGAAATCGTTACGCGAAGCATGTGGAGGGAAGGTGGGTGTGTCGCAACTTTTTTATTGAGCGACACATCATGAAATGACGCTCATGTACATATTTAGCGCCATGAAATGGCGCTAAATATAAGTACAAATGTCGCACGCGCAGACATACGCTGAAGAGTTGCAGATGTTTATATAACCAGTGGTTTGAACTTGCACAACGATGCCAAGTGGAACATGCGTGTTAGCAACACCAGAAGCTGATATGAAGCGCTCATGCACGCGAGAATGCTGGCCCTGGACACTGCTACATAAATCAACTTTAGCGCAATGCACCTAACCAAAATCAATGTTAACCCAGCGTGATGGCTGTATCAAAAGAGAACATTTGTGATCATTATATATTGAATAGGCAGCACTGCAACCACTATTGACGTTTCACGAAGATTACTGTCTATTCGAAAATTAGTTCCGAGACCTGGCGTAGCTCTGTTGTAGAATTCTTTATTGCCACGCAGAATGTCTGGGTTCGATTCCAACTGGGACCCTCACATTTATTCTTTGCCTTCGTCAAGTTGAACCTATCGATGTCAGGTATTTCTTAACGCTCGCTAGTCAAAATTGCCTATGTGTGTTCTCGTGGTTCCTAGGTAGATACCAAGTGTCAATCACCTTTAGTATATACACGCATATCAGTGGCACGTACTCGCCCGCGGGTATTTGCCACTGTCTGGCGGGAAATGTTTCACGACGTATGCGACGAGAATGCGACATTATTCATGTTTTGATCAGCACGTCATACTCGTGAAACCATCTTACCCTCTCATGCCAATTTTGGTTTGCGCCAAATCAAGGGGGTGCTCACGAGAGCACCCAAACGTAAGTGGCTAGATAGATACGCTCAAAGTCGCCGAAGTTCACTACAAAATGCTTCGCATTTAAAATATGTATTCACACGCAAACTTCACTATTTTCCCCTTTTTCATTGAAGCGTGAATAAATTACTAATTATTTAATATTCGATATCTCTTCATAGAAACCTTGAATAGCACTTCGCCTAAAGACACAGTAAATGTCGCTTTGTTATGTTGAACAGTTTCGCCGTACTCGCAGCACAACGAAGGCTTCTACAACGAAAATGCCTCATATTGCTCCCACTAATTTCATTACTATTACAGCTTTGCGGCGGTGGTCTAGGGGCTAAGGTACTCGGCTGCTGACCCGCAGGTTGCGGGTTCGCATCCCGGCAGCGGCGGCTGCATTTTCGATGGAGGTGGAAATGTTGCAGGCACGTGTGCTCAGATTTGGGTGCACGTTAAAGAACCCCAGGTGGTCGAAATTTCCGTAGCCCCCCACTACGGCGTCTCTCATAATCATATGGTGGTTTCGGGACGTTAAACCCCACATATCTATCTATTTTCATTACTATTGGGAGACACTTCCTACCAGGCATTAACACCAGATGTCAGCAACACAATTCAAATCTGTTCGTCAAGCGCAGCAAGCACAGTGCGTCCGCAAACAATGCGGGCGCATTTTATCAGAGCGGTTGTCGCCAGCGCTGGACCGCCCCCTGAACAATATCAAGACTCAGTTTTCGGGCACAAGCAACGATCCGCGTGGACTTCCTGCACCGTGACCCACATGATGGGAAGATTGCGTCTGATTTTTATTTTTGCGATAGCAATTATACGGACCCTCTCAGCTGAATTTCGATGTCGCCATCGGTGTCGCCGTCACTCACCTTATATGTATATGTAACCATAAACATGGAAATGCAAGAAAAAAAATATAGAAAAAGACTTCAGCGCTCAGAATCGAACTTGGGTCCTCTGAATGGCGAGTGTGAGGCTTTAACCACTGCGCTACCGAAAAAAACGTCCCCGGACGTTTAAACGGCAAGCTATTTATATCAACCACTTACCACTGCTGGCGGGCATCTCGGAGAAAACTATCGTTTTTTCAGCAGCACTACCAGCAAGATGGCGCAATGAGCGCGCGTCGCCAGATTGCGCGGCGGTGTGCACCTTTATCTCCAACGCGTACTTTGTCCCGTTTAGAGAAGGGCGAGCGACGCTCCCTCGCGCGCCGTTATTTCACTGTGGGGAAGAAGGGAAGATCTTAGCCCCGCCGTGGTGGTCTAGTGGCTAAGGTACTCGGCTGCTGACCCGCAGGTCGTGGGTTCGAATACCGGTTGCGGCGGCTGCATTTCCGATGGAGGCGGAAATGTTGAAGGCCCGTGTACTCAGATTTGGGTGCACGTTAAAGAACCCCAGGTGGTCAAAATTTCTGGAGCCCTCCACTACGGCGTCTCTCATAATCATATGGTGGTTTTGGGACGTTAAACCCCACAAATCTAAGGGAAGATCTTAGGTCTTGCCTGGCCTCGGGCTCTACCTGGAACAATTATGTTGCAGTTACGGGCCCACAAAGGTCACTGCAATCATTGCAGTCTCTGCGAAAAGCGCGTGCTTTTCAGACACAGCGAAGTAACAATTGAGACGCTTGTTCGCGCGCATCTGTACCTGTGAGTACGTTTCGTGCGTCATCTCTGCGTGAGAAACGCAAGTCACGTTTCGATCTGCTTTTCATTCTGCGCATGACCTTCGAATGTGTTGCTATCGCGGTCATTGCTTTGCCTTTGCGGCAAAGCTGTGGCTTTTTAATGAACTCTCGCATTATGAGCGGGGTGACAAAAGCACCTAAACTGCGCTCAGTCGAGAAAACCCGTCGAACACGGAGCGTCACTTGAAGTGGACATTTCGATAAGTTTTATCTGCCTTTTTGCAGTAACCACTTTTCTTAGGAGCGCTTTGCAATATGTTCGGCTACATCTTTCTCCAATCCGCCCTCAATGGAAAAGCAGGAAGACTGGAATGTTGCATCGTGATGTTACCCCTTTCTGGACAGTGAAAATAGCCAAACTCAATTGGAGATGTCCTCAAATGAAAGGTTGAGGAAGATCATTTATTGAAAAAACAAAACAAAATTTTTGTAGTTTATATAACCTATGCCTTGCCACAATGTATAAAAATGGGGAATAAGATAAGGAGATTCCTGAAGAGAGGGATAAAAATAATAACAAAAAGTCACAATACAGACAAATGTGAAATGTGCAGGTGAACCTGACAGAAATATTTGCGACTGGGATGTCACGTAAGTGAAGGCTCTTCTGCATTAAACATCAAATCACTAAAAATTTATGACTAGGCCGACTTCTGACGTGTAATTGAACGACTGTAAAACCTGCGCTGTTTTGAAAGGGTTGGGTGTCAGAGCCAATACCATTTTTATTTGCCGGTTAAGTAATTCTCTCACGCTGCAGTGCACACGGCATTCAGGTATTATGTGCTATATGGTCTCTGCTGCTACAGTCATCACAGCCGAGATTTCTGGTATTCCCTATGTAACATTTAGTCGAATACGAGGATACGATGTCTTCAGAATCCGAATAAATATACGGGAAACTTTTGCACGCACTTCTGAGTCGATACAATACACACTTACGGAACGTATACTCTAGAACGCATACATATCAAGCGAGATGCTATTCACAATTGTTTAATTATTGCAATGAGATCGTGTACCATGTGAAAGCAGTTTAATCATTACAGGGTGTCCCAATTATCTCGCGTGTGGTTAAAAAAAGGGAAATGGCGTTACGCGATGCAAAGCTATAGTGCACTTAGGGACATTTGTCGTTGATTTTCATCTGTATCAGTTGAGGGCTTCTTTTGGCTCTTCGTAGATATTATTTTTTTTCTCTTTCACGACTGAGACAAAAACTTCTTAGAAGCTACGTCACTGCATTGCATTGTACTTTGTTGCTTTTGGTCTTATGGCTTGCAGACGTGAATAACTCATTCTGATTCGGGTGATGGTTCTCGTCATTTCCACTCGTTTACTTGTATATTGCACATAAAGGGTACGGAAGAATTTTTCTTAAATTAACGCGATGGCTAATTCATTTAGCGTTTCCGTCCAATGTGTATTAGTTGCTGTACAGGCTTTCTAAGAGAATAAAGAAAAACACTGCAGTTTTGAAGACCAAAATCCATGTGTGCCTTTTTTTAGACCACCGACGAACATACCTGCCCCGCACATATATAACGTACAGGCAGTAGCAGTTCTCCCAACACGAGTTTCCTTCACTCTACAATCACTGAACACGTGCTTTTTTATGGTACATTTGGTTGTTGTGCCCATGAGCTCTATATTCCAGGTGCTGCACTTATAAGACACACGTAAGTAAACCTTCACCATCTTCGGGCGACATTAGGCGGTCCTATTCGTAGTCCGCGTATTCGCCACAGGTTTCTTGGTCGTACGCCATCACTTGCATGCCGCAGTTTTCCTTGTACTTGTCCGTGCAAATCTGCGGCACATCGTCTTTCACCTTTTTTGTAACCCATAGCATGCATTCTATAAGAGGAAAAAAGAAGGAAATAAAGCACAATAAACTGTAGTCCAGACGCAATTAAGAAGGAAGAGAAATTGTTCGGTGGGCTCATTTCTTTTTTACGTAGAACAGATGAAACGGAGACAGTTGGGCTGAGTAGAGCTAAGGTAACATGTGAGGGTTAATCTGCCATCTGCAGCCTCGGGCTAAGATCGCGTACCACGTGACACCTTCTAGCAAAAAAAAAATGTTGCGTAATTGCTGCCTTGTCTACGAGTGGATCTGGCCAAAACTGCCAGAGATGAAACGCACGTAAATACACTACAAAGTTGACGGGTGAGCTCTCTGCCACAGCTCAATTGGTAGAGCATCGTACGAGTAAAGGGCCATGATATGCAAGTTTCCATATATCATAATCTGAGTTATGTGGGTTATTCCTTGTGCATTCACAAATAAGCTGGCGAAGCTTAGAGCGTTTGGTTGAGCTCTTCATTCTGAATTGAATATTTTTTTAATATTAGCACGTGACCAGCAAGAGAGTCATGTAACACTGGCGCTGTCGCTCGCCGTGAAGTAACAAGATTTTGACACAAAATGATGTAGGGAAGATCTCTCTGCAGCCTTTATTGGAGCTCAGCGCCGTTCCACCCGTAACGTGGCATACAATCGAACAATCAAAACCAACAAGCATGTGCCCCACAACCCTTATTCGTCTCAGTTCACGCCACACGCAATTTTCTACAAGGTATATATAGCTTGCCATGTGGTCGTCTGCGTTGTGGCAAACGATATTGCTTCGTGGTCAATGACTCTCATATTCATAAGGCGGTTTTGGTACGTTAAAGCCCAACAAATATTAACAATACAAGCAGCTCATATGATTGTTTTGCTGCCGCCTTACCGTCTGTGTCCAAATGAGGCATGCCGAAAATGACGCAGTTCTTGTAGTCAGAAAAATAGAAGTTTGCGTGGTATTCATGCTCGTAATCTGTAAAGGAAATTCGTGCAGTGCATGAATCAATATACAACTCACACTTAGGCTTCAAGGCATTGCTGATGTCACTGCTGCTTACTGCTTACTGACTATATCAATAGAGTGATCATCAAGATAACAACTATCTCGAGTTTAGAAGCTTGTTACACGAAACGGGAGGACTGGAGGGAAACGTGAAAAGTATATGACATGCAATGTCAACACTACACAAAGAAAAACTGAAGCCCGCAAGCACACTCACGTAAAGAATCGATGCGCCGAATGTAAAACAAAATCTACTCCGAGCTTTTGTAGTTCAAACAGAGAAGTGGGTGGGTAGGGTGGAGGACTGCGTCTCACAAACGACCATAGTATTCGACCACGTATGATGCAGCTTAAAAGGCGGACAGTGGCGGTGGCGTTGTGAGGACGAACGTGTTGCTTGCGAGAGCGTAAGGCTATCGCTACGTCAGAATAATCACCACGTCTGCTTATCATTGCCCGAACTACCGCGAGGGAAAAACATATCGCCTGTGCGCTCAATGTTACGGAGCACTGAAATTACAGTGTGCAAACGGTCATGTTCCGTGCTATTTTGTTATACTTATTGAGTGTCTTCGGGGAGCAAGATAACAACAATAAATCATAACGCATAGAAAGTTGAAAATATGTAGTCCTAGCCGATGTTTTGAAACACATCTAAAACTTTGTAATTCCTTATTCGTCAGCCTTTAGCCATCCGGCAAGCCGAAGCTGCCAACCGGGTCCAAGGACTTGAAGCGGTCACCTGAAGCACCGCCATCAACATCATCATCGACGAAGGTGGGAAGGAACAGAGGTTTATCCCCTCTTCCCCCCGCCTTGGCTGTAGGAAGCTGTGGGACATTAAATGAAGTTCATTCGTTCATTCATTCATTCGTTCGTTTATTCATTCGTTAATACTTTATTAAGATACGCTACTTTGCTTAGATGCGTCTAAGCAGGGGGTTACAGCATGGGAAAAAAACAAGCATTCATTGGAACAGCACACTTGGTCACAAGGTAATGAATTTCACTGTTGTACAGTATGAATACAAAACAGAATTAGCATAAAGGCTCGTTGCAGTCCAGTATTCTTGAATCTTAAGGTCATGGTTGGATCGTATAGATATAATATTTTGCCCGCCTTCGTTTCTTTAGAAGTTACATGAGTAATCTTGCCTATTTCAGCAATTATTCAGAACGCGAACAGTAAGACTTTTTCTATGCAAGTCATCAACAAGCCTTCGGTAATTTCGTCATAAAGTGCTCCGATATATCTTAAAGCTGTGGCTTGATTTATCTCGGGCATATAATACAAACTTCTTGTTTTAGATCGGGCACCCTGTATATATGAAACGGTTAAGGAGATATTTCGTGTTTCAAGCCACAATCACGAAGACTAGGCAAATACGGGCATAGTAGAAAACTCCATGGCGATGGTATCCCGCGCGGCAAGAGTAACGTGGCATGCCAAGGTCAAGAGCCGCGCGTGACCTCGGGGTCGCGCCTTTCTCAGAGCCACGTGGCGGAGCGCGCCCGAGGCAGCGAACAGACTCCACGTGTGTACGTTACTATGATGACGCACGTGCGAGGAGGCTCACTTGAAGGCCAACCACACACACAACAACGTCTTCCGGCGTTCTATCGGGATGATTATTGCACGATCAATCTAAATATGGACTGAGACTATATTTTGGGACGGGTAGAATTGACCAGAGTCACAAGCAGGTAAGAGCAGTGCCCACTAACCGTCATCCATCGTGTAGGTGCTCGTGTCGAAAGTCGGGCCTGGCTTTATGTGGAAGGTGACATTCCTCCTGTTACAAGAGGAAACACGGTACACGTTAGCTGTACACATATCTCTATGCACGTATGTCAGTATTGTGAGACTTTCTTTAAAATTAAAGTTGGAGTTTAGGGGGCGAAGCAGTAGTCACGGTATGTAATGTCATCACAGTCTGTCATAAACGGAGAGAGAGAGCGGGCTGCGTTATGTATTGAGGAAGAGCATTGCCTCTGAGAGAGACTTTGCAACGTGCGCGTCGCATGAGTTAAGTCACAAACTCTTGCGATGAGGCTTTGCGACGTCGGCGTCTCATGTCGTCACGCTGTGTCATGCAGCGTTATTCGATTATATGAGTTGCGAAACTACCCGTAGGCTCCGTGTATCGAAATCCAGACACGCCATTGGCCCCTTATTGAGAATGAGTAGGGTGCCTTGATGTGCGCGCCCGCCGGGGCACTATAGAAACGAGCAGATTGTCGTGCCACCTATTAAATATGACATCCACAATTAAACGCATTATTTGTGCTTTGTCTTGCCGCTTCCAGGTGGCGCGAATGTCAGCTAACACCCGAACAATTGGGCAAACTGCGTGTCCGGATTCTTGAACGCAGTTTCACCACTCGCATAGTTGAATAACTCTGGTGTCAGTTACTAGCGGATATGTGCCTCAAAAATGTGGTACGTCCCACTACTCGCCACCGGTCCATCAAAAATTAAGAAAGCAACAGCTAACCAAAGAAATAGCCATTGACATTAGTGAAGCTACAACACCCTTCTTCACAGGCCGCTGGGAACTGAAGCGGGGCACGCAGAGAGGGAGGAGAAGGAAAAGAAGAAGAGTAAGCTGCAGCTCGACGCAGCTTTCCGACGGCGTTAGCGGGACTAAAACACACTTGTCTACATTCCCGGTTAGCGGCTTGGCACCACTATTGCCCCACCGAGCAATACCTCTTAAAGCACTGCATGCTTCGGCCCTCTCCAGGTTTCATTTGCCTAATTCTACCCATGCTTCATTCCTCCTCAGTTTATTGGTATTGCACTGCTTGTGAGTTTATCCGAAAATATATAGTTCAACGCTTACTCGTGTTTAGAGCATAGTAAACTTTGCATCAAGACTAAAACTATAATAAACCAAAGTACTTCGAATTTAGGGGCTTAAAACAGCGCCCTCAAAAACAAGTGTTTCACCAACTATAAGTCACAACATAATTCCCCTTCTTTGTCAGCAAAATGACGTTTCTTTAGTTTAAATGAATGATTCAAGTAATACTAAAACATTCATAAAGCTGTTTGCAGATAACTGCGTTCTGCAGAGCAGAATAACTGAAGAAGACGACAAATTACTTCTCCAAGCTGATCATAATGTTACAGTGTCTAGAAATATGCTGTATATTTCAAGACACTGTAGTGATACCGTCCCTGATTGGTGCAATACGTAGTTTATGGATCTTAACGTAACTAAGTGTAAAAGCATGACAATCACTTGTTATTCTATTACTTCGAAACTTTTCAACTACACATTTATAGGAACTAAATTGTAGCAGGTTAATACCTACAAATGCCTTGTTTTTTTACATAACAAACGATCTACTGGGTCATTCTCACATTACATAGATTATTAACAACGCTAACCGTTATCTTCGCCCTCCGCCTTCCCCCCTCCATTGCTGCACCAAGGACCAAGGGCTGTTCAAGTCAGCGCTTTCAAAACACTTTATGGTGTAACTGCAGGCTACTGTTCCATGCCTGCGCTTGTATTTATTTTTTTGTTCCACTCCTGCGCTCGTCTTTCTCACTATCGTGATTTGTTGTATTTCCTTCACTGCTGTCATTATCACTTTTGCAGCGTTAACATTGTGCCCACCCCTTCTGTAACACCCTCTGGATTTTGAGGGTATACTAATAAATATACTAATAAATAAATACTTCGCTGCCATGGCAGCTGCTGGAGATATGATCGAAACACGAAAGGTCACAGTTTCCCAGCGAGGATGAAGCAACGAATGAGATAGCAGCAACTTGTAATGTCTCGCGAAGAACGGCAAGCAGCTCGAAACTTGCAGCGCGCTGCTGAAGCTTGAAGGGCTCACAGAAATCACACATACGAGACGAGTGTGAACTAACAGTTGTCACAGCTCGGCACTTGCAGAGCGCTGCTCAAACACAGAGGAAGGCGCACGAAAAGAACTCACATGTACACACAGTAGAACAACCATTACAGTTATTACTGTGACAGTTGTTCACATAGTCATCTATAATATAGTATAGAATACTATAGTATAGTATGGTGTAGCAATGAGGTGAAAGATGAAAACGCAGGTGAGTAGGAAGTGAAGGAGAAAACAGAGAGAGTAAAGCAAGACATAAAAGAAAAGACAACGAGAGAAATAGAGAGACCGAAAGGCATATAATAAAAAAGGAGGCAAATACATAGAAGCAAAGAAATAATCATTTTAAGGAAGTTTTTTGGGTATTATCGCTTGCAAAACATCCATTTTTTAAAGCAATACACGAACTATCCTTGGGGATCATTATACTCTCCTCGGAGAGTCGTGGGACTCACAAGAAAGTTAACTGTGTTAAAGTCGTCTTATACATGGCAGAGGAGAAATTACCAAGAAGAGTAATATATCATTGTTTTTCCCCTTAGAGTGAAGAAAGAAACAAAAACTGAGGGAAAGAGAAAGAAAGAAAAAAGAGAACGAAGAGAAATAAATAGATATATATTCAGAAATTGAAAAAAAGAGGAAGTGATAAATGGTAGGAAGAAAGAAATAAAAAGAGAAAGAAAGAACAGACAGACTGAGAGACAGAAGAAAAAAGAACGAAAGAAATCGAAAGAAAACAGGAAAGACGTGCATCTAAACAAGAGAGGAGAGAGAAAAAGAAAGGCAGAGGAAGAAAGAAACAGAAAGTTGCCAAAACTGAGCAAAACAGCATCAGCTATGACCATGGTGCAAGAATACTTTAGGTGAGCGAACTCTGGGATTATCCGCTGCCCGATAATGTTCTGCTTCGCAATGAGCCTGAGAGATGGCGCTAAAATCTTTGCCCCGGCTCCCTCTTTCCCTCTCAGTTTAGGAAAGTCCTGTTACGAAAAGAAGTAGCGGCTCTTATTTATCGTCTGTCTTATTGTCGTCACAACACCCTCGCCGCGCCGTCAACCTTCTCTCTTGTCAACCCCCCTTTCGTGGCGCCCTGGTTGATATCACATGATAACCCGGTTTTCTCAGATATGGAAATCGTCGCCCGCGTGCTGGATGTGCTTTGCGCAATTTGCCAGCAGCCCGACATGGTCCTCAGTGCGGCAAGCCATCTATCGGCATGCCACAAACGAGAACATAATCGGTCCCTTCCAGCAAAGCGCTTGCTCCGTGGCGTTTGCTCACCTAAAATATTCGTGCACTGTGGCCATGACTACCAATCTCATCAGCCCCGCTCTCTTTTTAGCATTAAGCATCCAGTGCAGGCTACGTTAATTTTTTGTCTCTTTAATTTCATGTAAAACTTTACGAAGAAAACGTGTGGTTCACGCTTCGCTTTTTTTTTGGTTTTTTCATATGTGTGTTGAATGTGGTCTTAACTGAAACTAAAGGAAGGAAGTGACAAGATGGAGAGAGAAGTGGCCGTGGTATGTTGGCCAGCCTGTACAAACTGGTATGCTACTTCGCCGTGGGGAATGGGACGGATAAGCTGGAAGCATGCAGAAACGGATACTTAGTAAAGAGAGTAAGGGACGCACGCAGACAAAGTCCCTGGTCCTCACAGTCGCGACATCGCTATTGACTTATAACTACCTGTGCAGGTCTGTTGTATTTAATAAACGTAACAGTGCCTTAACAAATGAATTCAGTAAAAATTACGTGGTACTTGCTCAGCCCTCTTTGTCGTCGGTCCTTCTTACGTTTCGCTCAGAGCAACTATATTACAATGACGTGGTGAAAAATTTTCTGATCTTACGGATTGTTTCCTTTGAACATCCAGACGTAGGTGGCGCTCGGTTCGCTTTTGTCGAATTGTGTGCGTATTGTGCTGACACAATCAAGGTCTCCATCCTGGTCCATGTCGAATACGGCTAGAGCAAAAGGAAAATTCTCGAATACCTGAAAACCAAAACGATGCAACTGTGGAAGTCAATAAAACTGAGGGGAGGGGCACTTTGTTAAATGCCGTAGCGCACATTTTTCCATGATGACTTAAGCGAGAACGATGCAAGCAGAAAACACATGAATAGAACTATGATGCCAGAGAGACAAGGTGCGAATGCCATATATTACCCAGCTTTGCATCTCGTTGAATAATACTGTACGAGGGCTGACGTGCTAACTGGCAATGCACTGCACAACACTGGACAATATAGTTCTGTTTCGACGTATTGTTCAATATTTTGCAGCGTTCCACCTATTAGGACATAAGCTCACACACATACCTGACAGGGTTTGCATCGGCGCCCAATGAAAAGTAGATACCATTATCATTCTTTTGTCAATACCAATACAGGCACACGAACAGATAACACAGTAGATGAATTTAGAGCCACATTACGGTTTTTTTTTCAACATAGGGCTTATGGTGCTTCTAGTCTTTTAAGGTTAGTCTAAACATATTACACTGTGAGTGTGAGTAAATAGGGAATACATTCCCGCTTACTATTTTGAGTGTCAGGCGTCGTCCAGATATCAAAATATTTTCATCAAAGAAGGGGCCAATTTGCAATATAATAACTTATATCAGTGCGATATCACTTCAGATAATATATGTGGTGACCGCAATTGTCGACATTGCTACACCCTGATTCTACTGGATGTGGTAATTGTCATGAGAGGCCGTTATAGGACGCGCACTTATGTAATACTTGGTGCTAACCCCAGTACACAAAAAGCAGAGTATGTGTGATCTTCCATGGAAGAAAAATTAGTTTCATAATATTAGTTATATTAGTCATAATAAGTAGTTGTTAGTGTTTAAGTTAACGAAATAACCATATGATCATGAGAGACGCCGTAGGGGAGGCTCAGAAAACTTCGATCACCACGCGCTTTTTTTAACGTGCACATAAATCTAAGCAAACGAGCTTCGAACATCTTCGCCTGCTTAGCTTTATGTAGGAGATATCTATCCCGCTATAGGCGTGCACAGAGTTCTGAAATAAGTGCGATAGGGGAGTCGAAAGGGGAGGGGGCCAAGCTTGCAGCCACTCCTCTTCTCGCCCTCTCATTGGGTGAGCCCGATATAAGAGAAGCCCTCAAGGTGAGAACGTGCGGAGTGCTCTCCTGGGCGCATAGCCGAGGCACGAAAGAACAAAGGAGTTCAGTTGAACTGATGGGTGAGAGTCCTGATGGCCTCGATGTGGTCATAATCTAACCGGCTAAATCCTCGGTGTGGTGGCGTCGTATGTAGCAAAGGCCACAGCACCTAATCCATGCACCGGTGGGTCAGCCGGCAACATTGCAAGCACTGCACAAACTGCGGCGGCAAGGGCTGTCATCACCACGTCCTTCGGATCGGACGACAAAGCTGGCAAAGTGGAAGGAGGGGATGAGGCCGTGGTTGAGCTTGACGAGGCTGCAGGCGCACTCGTGGAAGGGTGGGGGGTGATGTACTACGTGGTTTGGCCCCCAATGATGAGGGCATCGCGGAAGGAAGGTCTCTGAACGACGGCTGTCCCTCCCCACTTGTCGGTGTTGTTAACATCGATGCGGGCACGCTCTAGTGCTTGGCGGCGAGTCACGGGGTCGTCTGACGAGGCGAGAATCAATTACTACGGCGTTGCGCTGGAGCTGCCAGGAGGGGTAGCACGGCTCGTTCATCTATGGGTTTCCGTTGCGGATGAGGCAGCGTGAAGATGTGGTGGGCAAGTTCCCTAGGCGTGGCTTCTACCGCAGCGGAGGCAGCACTCGCCACGTGAGCAGGCCGCCATGGCATGGCTGAAGCGACCGCAGTAGGCGCACAAAAGGTGCCGCGGCTGTCGAGGGTGGTCCGGCATTTAGTATTTGTACAGAAACACCTCCGGTGGAACTCTGGTCCCCTAAGAGGTAATCGTGAGGTACCTGCCTCACCAGACACAGGAGACGACAGGGACGGCACAAACGAGATTAACAGCGATGTCGTCGGTTTCGACGGTTGCGTCGACGCTTTAAACGATGCCCACGCAGCTGTTCTCCACGGGGAGTTCCCTTCTCACGTGGATCTCGCAGAGGCGGTCAACCTGAAGGAGAGGTGCCGGATCGGTGAGGAATAGGATGTCGGGTGGCCGGGAAGGCGGACAGGAAAGCCCCAATGACTTCGCGGGTTGCAGCGAGCAACGAGGAAGTTGGCCTCATTGCCAACTGGGCGAAAAAAGATGGTGCCGCCACGCTTTTCGCTCTGCTGCAGGAGAGGCTGGGGCCTGTGACGCGGGCTCCGATTGTGTGTCAGCATCCGGCTGTTGTGAGAGGCGAGGAGAAGTGGTTAAGCAGAAGCCGGGGACGCCAGTTTCCGTCCATGTCGTATCCAAGGTGTGTGGAGACGACGGTGATGGTGTTCGATGTTCTCAAAAGGAACTGGAATGAAAGGATTCTTCCGTCTCTTAAGATTTCACTCAAGTTGGCGTGGCCATGAATGAGTGCTCTTCTTCGCGCGCACCAGAAGGCGAGCTTTGTTGTGTTGCAGCCTAAGGTCATGGCTGCTTATCGCGGAGCATCGGCGATGCATCGTGAAGTTCTTGCTGCTTCGGGTAGAAGCCAGTCTTCTGATTTTGGTTGGCCCGAGCATGATACCGAAGTACAGGTGATCTCATGCCTCGGGTAGCACTTAGAAGGGCTGTGCGCCCGATGACGCGCAGCAGGCGTCGAAAAACAACGCTCGGGAGGGAGCTAAAAATCACAAAATATCCACGGAAGAATGATAAGTGGGGTGAAGCGTCCGTCAGTCTGTGCGCGCTTCTGTCCGTCCGTGCTTCTGTAAGTGCGATCATCCGTGGGTCCATCCGGGTGGGGGGGGGGGTATTTTTATAAGAAGGAAGAGAAAAGTGAGCCCCGTAACGGTCTGCATCAGGGTGTGACACCTCAACAGTAGCTCACAAGGGATGTGGGTGAGGAGGGATTAAAAGGATAGGAATAAAGGTGTAGAGAGAGAGAGAAAGAGAGATGCGCTAATCCAGCGAGCGAGGACATATCGAGGGGATAGGAGAGATAGGAAAGATGGAGCACGGTCACAGGAGTCCGAGGACGGCGCACACTTGCGAGAGCTCTTGTCGGCGTCGGGAGATGGCGTAGAGCAAGTCCAGTAGGTCAGAGCTTCGCTGTCGTCTGAGATCGGCGTCAGGAGATGACGTAGGGCGAGCCCAGTCGGCCAGAGCTACGCTGACACCGGAGATCTCGAGGGCACAACCAGTCGGCATGAAATCCAGCGAGCGAGAGGGGCCCATCCGTCCATGCGTTCATTCGTGGATCTGTTCGCGCGTCCATCCGCCCGTCCGTGCGTCCACCCGTGAGTCCATCCATCCATTCGTGCATCCGTTCCTGCGTTCGCCTGTGCGTTCATGCGTCCGTCCGTCCGTGCGTCCAGCCGTGCGACCGTCCATCCCTCTGGGCGTCCATCCGTTCATTTGTGCATCTGACTGTCCATCCGTCCATCCATCCGTTTTCATGTGTGTCTGTCCGTCCGTCCATCTAGTAACACTCCAAGTACAGCCATCTCGCATCTTTTCATCATATATTCATCATACAGAAGTGTTACCAACCAGCAGAAATTCGAAGGAGTCAACTAGAGGTGGCTACCTACTACTACTACCCACATCGTGGACGCATGACCCACCGCGTAAGGAGCTTCGCCCCTAAGAGGCAGCCGTCTCTGTTGAAAGCTCAACTCGTTCTGTTCTCCATTCCCTTCCTGAGTGCTGTTATCTACTTGAACGGTAGCCAGGATCTCTCCAGGCAGGAGTGGTCTCTCCTCCGGCGTCTGCACATCGGCCACTCGTGGCCTGCGTTCGACGTCATTGCCTTTGCAGAGCCTGCCTGTGAGGCACGCCAAATATTCTAGCATCTTCTCTGTGCGTGCCCCTGTCCTATACTCTAATCAACGCCTTCTTTGTATCTTTAAATGCTAGTACAAACGCGTGCTTATCAACGGTAGCCGTCAGTCCGCATTAGTTGAAAGAGTGGTCGTGATGCGACGCCACGAGAGGGGTGGGGCTGCTTGCGTCACACGTGCGTCTGAACGGTTTTCCACAGAGATGCAATAGACGTACATCCCTCTCCAATGCTGTGTGTCTGTGAAATTTGTTCCTTCATACTCCTTTTTTTGTGGCTCGAAGAAAGTATTGAGGGACTATGCTCGAAGTAATGTCGTGGCCACCTCACAGTGCTCTTAAATCACCGCATGCAGTAGTGTCACAGTGACGATTCCCCAGTGACCCCGCGCTTAGCGCTATGAACGGCAGCACGATATATCTCAAAACAACGTAACTTTTACAGAGCTAATGTGACCGCCAACATTGTGAACACGAGGAACGCAAGAAGTCAGCCCACGGGTCTGTACACAACTAAAAAAATATATATTTTCAGATGATTTACATCTTGAGACACTACATGACGGATTATCTCTCTCATGACCACCAAGCACACGCAAAGGCTAGGCGATGGGTGAGAGCAGAAAAGAGCTAGAGGAGAAGGTTTTAGTAGAAAATTCTGACACAACTAAAAAAATATATATTTTCAGATGATTTACATCTTGAGACACTACATGACGGATTATCTCTCTCATGACCACCAAGCACACGCAAAGGCTAGGCGATGGGTGAGAGCAGAAAAGAGCTAGAGGAGAAGGTTTTAGTAGAAAATTTAGTACTTTCTGAGGTTTCTTCTATAAGATCATATAATGTTTTTTCATGTGTGGTCGTCCGGATGTCATTTCGAGAAGCTTCTGGTTTTTCTTCATTCTTATAACAGTGACTTCTATTTAGTTTTGGTTTAACAAGCAACCGAAAAGGAGGCGCAAGGTGTCACAAAAATACGGGCCCTGGCGGTGAACGCACTGGCTCCTAATGAAAGATGCAACAGTGGCGAATTATGAATTTCGACGATCCCTTCACCAGGTTATTTAATACATAAACAAGGAAGTAAATCGTAGAATAACGTACTGTGAAAGCAGTGGCGGTACCATGCACTTTTTCACCCATTATTTGCGTCGAGAGCGTCGAGTAAAAGGCACAAATTACCAGAGTAGCACGATACCAACTAAGCAACCGCATCTTGTTCCACTAGCTCACTGCAGCATTGGGTGCAAGGTGCTGCGTGTGTTTATATACAGGCTTCTAATCTCACCCCTTTCGCCTCTTTGGGTTTTGTAAAGTGGCTCCACGTGCAAGCTCGCACATGGGATGATAATAGTATCTGACAGTGCCGTGGATAAAAAAAAGTAGGAATCCCAACTCAATCATAATTTTTCTAATCGATGCAGGTGCGAAAGCAAAGTTGCTCGACGCCAGTTAACGAGAGGTTCCTCGTCACTCCGGTTTTTCCTTTTTTTTAATTTTCTAGCTGTGTTCTTGGGTTCGCCAACGTTGTCGTTAATGACTTGGTAATTAAACCGCAGGCCCTCACACCCACGCACAAATAAAATGATCCCAGAAGAGGATGTGTCAGATTCATTATCTCATATCTTGTTTCAAACTATATGGTTAGCTGTCACGTACGAAATGACGTTCCGTGAGTGACGGATGGTCCGAACGTTAGAGGCATCTTTTTTACGACACGGGGCTTGCTTTCGGTCTATTTGTTCATTTCGACCCCGATTGTACTGACCTGGTGTGAGGCCAGGATTGTTTCTTCATGATGTGCACAGTACGATCACGCGAAGCGCGAGCGGGCGCTACGCAGGCTGTAGTGCAATTTATTTACGAACAAACGGCAGGCAATCTTCTTTGACAAGCGGCCCCACCCTGGTGGTCTCGTGGCTAAGGTACTCGGCTGCTGACCCGCAGGTCACGGGATCAAATCCCGGCTGCGGCGGCTGCATTTCCGATGGAGGCGGAAATGTTGTAGGCCCATGCGCTCAGATTTGGGAGCGCGTTAAAGAACCCCAGGGGGTCAAAATTTCCGGAGCCCTCCACTACGGCGTCTCTCATAATCATATGGTGGCTTTGGGACGTTAAACCCCACATATCAATCAATCTTTGACAAGCGCACATTCTCACTATTAAAGTTGCCATAACTGATGCCTTCACGAGTTACGTCGTGCCATTAACATGCCGCATGTTCCACCACAGTTCGTGACTCCTTAATAACACCGTACTGCGCTTGTATATATTTGCTTCTGTTCTCTGTGCGCAGAAATCGGGTTATACAAGAAGCTAATTCAACACGAGGGTTGCTTTGTTTGTCTGCCATCTGCAGGAATTTTAACATGATAGCGTTAAAAAAGCTCATTTTGTGGGAATTCCGGTGTCGTTGATTTCGAGCGAGAAATGATCATTTTATATAATAAAAAATTGAGAAAAATGCAACCAAAATAAATGAATAATGAAAATTTCCGGGTTCAATTGAAAATGGGAAATGCCGCCTGCGTGGTAAGCAGTTGTTCTACTAGACACCCAAGTGTTTCTCTTTCTTTAAATTATGATATTGCCACGTTCCATTTCCAAAGTTTTGTTATCACCCCAAAACACTACACAATTCTCAGCGCAACCGCACCTGCAGTTCTAGAGAAGCTTCCGGACTTTAGTAGATCATTTCGATAAGATCACGCCCACTCTGAGAAATGTACAGATTATTCTGGAACCTACGCCACCACCAGCGATAACGCTAGAACATTCAGATGTCACGGGGTCGTGACGTGGACGAATGGAGCACACTGCGACTCGAATAATCAATTGTTTATTTGGGCGAGCCTCTGCCCAGAACACGGAAAGTCGGACTACAGTAGCAGTCATGGAGTGATAGCGGCGAACGGAGCGCCGGCCGTCGCTCAACAACTGACAAGTGGCGAAGTGCGTCGCCATTTATACTCTTGCCATCGAATGTTCTAGCGTTATCACTGGTGATGGCGTAGGTTCCAGAATAATCTGCACAGTTCACAGAGTGGGCGTCATCTTATCGAAATGATCTGCTAAAGTCCGGAAGCTTCTCGAAAACTGCAGGTGTGGTTTGAGCTGAGAATTGTGTAGTGTATTGGGCGATAACAAAACTTGGGATAGGGAACGTGGCATTATTTAATAGAATGCGTTTTAAACTAGTACACAGATTGCATAGATTTACACTGTTGCAGTTCCACTGCGACAATACACGTACGAGCTCTACTGAGAAAAAAAACTCGAAGACTGATGTTATATAATATGGGGTAGTTCTTCATAAAGTGCTGCACAAAAAAAACTAGCGAGGCTAAGCACCTCGACACGATGGGGTGCTAGTCCGACCTAAAGTCAAGTTGATCGTGAACATCCTTTAAGTGAATAGCCATTTGAATGAAATGTGAATGTGAAGAGGTGATTAGCTCTGCGTTGCAGTCTTGCATACGTATCTTCACAGACTGTATACAGATTAGGAAAAACATGTCGGACAGGGAGACCACCAGGTGGCGCCGTCTTGTTTGGCTGATTTTTAATGTCATGATTTTTAATGATAATGAAGGTTGTGAGCTTAGGATACAGGAAGTCACGCTAGAGATAACAGATAAATACAAATATCTGGGCGTATGGATGGGCAATGGGACTGAGTACCTTAGGGAACACGAAATATACGTGAGGACTAAAGGTAACAAGAATGCAGCAGTGATGAAAAATAGGGCAATGTGGAATTATAATAGGTATGATGTTGTGAGGGGAATATGGAAAGAGGTCATGGTTCCTGGGCTGACGTTCGGCAATGCGGTCTTGTGCATGAGATCAGAAGTTCAAGCAAGATTAGCAATTAAGCAACTTGGAATAGGCAGGCTTGCTTTAGGAGCCCACGGGAATAGACAAAATCAGGGAGTACAAGGTGATATGAGATGGACATCATTTGAGGGCAAGGAAGCTGGCAGCAAGATAAAATTTGAGAAACAATTGAGAGATATGGGGGAGGAGCGTTGGGATAGGAAGGTTTTCAGCAACTTGAACATGAAGAATGTCGATACAAAATGGAGGAAGCGAACCAGGAAATTGACTGGTAAATACTTAGAAAACAGTACGGGCCAAACCAAAAAGAACTATCGATTAAGAAGGAGGTGAAGGAAACAGAGACTGACATGTGGAGAATTGGCATGATTAAGAAGTCCGCACTAGAGATCTGTCGAACCTTTAAGCAGAAAATTGCGAAGGAAAGGATCTATGATAATACTCGGGGTAGTTCTCTACTGTTTGAGGTCAGGACGGGAGTATTGCGAATCAAAACATATCGGGCCAAATACGAAGGGGTAGACACAGTATGCAGTGCGTGTGGAGAGGAAGAGGAAACTGCCGAACACTTGATAGTGTTCTGTAAAGGGCTTCACCCTATAGTTCAGGATGATGGCGCACAGTTTTTCAAAGCACAGAGGTTCAGAGGCAGGGAGGGCGAAATAGACTTTAAGTGGGTAGAAGTAACTAGGAGGTTATCTGATTGGTGGCTAAAGTCCAGGCACGAGTGAAAATTCAACCATTCAAAGCAAAGTACCAGTATTCATTTCACTATTTAAAGGGGAAAAAAGACAAATCTAGTTGTTGGTTCACTAAGTAGTACGGCTAGGTGGCGTTAGCCGCCGCCCGATCTTAAGGGTACAGCCACATCCATTCATCCATTGATCCAGCTCTATACAGTGTTCCGCTTTCACGTGTTCTTGGCCCGTTACCGGGCCCTGCGCGTGTCTATACAAGCTCACTATTTCTTCTAGAAGACTTCCGAGACATGCCGACACCATCCGGGCCCCGGTCCGACGCCAGGCTGGCCCTCCAGGCCCCTTCGAAAGTACGAAGTGGCGCGGCAATAACCCTAGTGCGCCATGCCGGCACCTCCGCGATGCAGCGTCCCGCCCAGCACTCGACACCAACGACAACTGACGTCCTGTCGGTAAGCCCAGCCTCCTCCGGTCGTACCCCTGATACAGCCGTGCCTCCGCTGTCAATATCTGGCTATGTCACCAGCCCCGCGCCGGCAAGGATATACAGCAACAGGCAGTGTTCGTCAACAGCGCGCATGGTCCAGCAACGTGCAACGCTGGCGGCGTGTCTGCTTCTCCCAGCTTGATAACCACGCAAACGCCGGAGTCGGAGAGCCGTAATGCAGCATTGGCATTGTAATCAACCTCGCCTGCTGCTCTTCCCACCGTATCTACGCCTGGCCTACCCATCAAAAATTTCGAGTCTTTCGACAAGCGCGTTTAGACAAACATCGTTCCTTCCATCACTTCATCTGACGACTCATCAACGGAAATGGACTTCATGGCGTCGCAGGTCAACGAAGACAATACGCCACCCACTGAAGGCAGCTGGAACACCGTTAGTGCCATTCGAAAACGTGCCTCGACCGCCCGCCCTCACTCCGAGCTCATCACCGTCGGAATCCAACTTCCACCCGGAACACTCACGCCGAAACTGCCTCTCTACGACCTGCTTTCTACCATCATAGCCGCCGCAAATCTCTATCCCAAGACCAGTGCGGAGGTCACCCTTCAGGCCAAACCTGCTCAGAGCCTTGTGTTTCTGAAAATGCACTCGCCCCTCACTGCCCACCTCCTACTGTTCCTTACAAGTCTGGAACTTATTGGTAAGCCGATCACCATTAAGCCCTATGCCCACAGTCCTCCAATATCATGTTTTGGCGTCATACACGACGTCGGTGGTCACTTCACATCATCTCAGCTTTTTCATGACCTCGAATCTTTTACTTCAGACATACTCGCTGCACGTATGATGGGCTCCACTGACTCTGTCCTCATAACATTTGCTGGAACTGTCATCCGTCGCTTTGTGTATTTTAAACTCGTCTCTTTCCGATGCCGTCCACATAAACCTAAGCCCCCTACTTGAACTTCGGTGCCTTGCTATAGGGCACCGTGCACATCAATGACCCCAACACAGCGTTCCGGCCAAGTGCCACCACTGTGCGTCTTCTCTACCAGCATATCCGATGCTCACGTTTGCGCCCAACCCTGGAGCATCCATTGCCAAGTCAACAACCAATCATCTCTCGACTCCCCCTACACCTACCTTCTAGCTAAGCAACGTGATTGCGCCAAAGCAGCTTTTCTCCGTCGCACAGCCATGCGCCGAGCCACTTAGCCTTCGCCGCCCTCCTCTTCAGCGCATGAGTTCCTTTCACCTCCCGCAACATCGCCCCCCCCCCGGTCTCTTACGCCGCTAAGGTGAATGGCACACCTCCCTTGTGCCCTTCTTCATCAAACACACCTTCGCCATCCTTGGGAAACGAGAACCGCTCCTTCGATATGAGACTGGCTATGTTGGAGCGCAACCAGCGCGAGAAACAGTGCGTCTCAGATGAGCTAGAACAGAAAATACTCGCACGGACGCATACACTCGCAACTACCACATCCTTTCTTATCTCTCAACTCACGGAGGTAAATAAGCAACTCGCCACACTCACCGCCCCGACCTCCAGCTCCCATGTAACCAAATTGGCCGACATGGTCAAAACCACCACCACTGCGCATCACACTCGTTTGGTCTAGCTGGAAAATTCAATTGCCCGGATTCTTACGACCCTCGAAACCCAATCCAAGCAACTGGAATCCTTCACCTATATGCTTAACTCCCTGCAAGAGTCGCTTCTCCCGGCAAAAAAGAAGGAACACGCACGCGCAGGCGCTTCCTCTACTTTGAAGGCCTAGATGGTGCGTGAAATAGACCTCGAGATTTTGCACTGGAACTGCCGTAACTTTCGTCGTAATAGGATCCCTCTCCACCAATATCTTCTCACCCATCCCACATTACCCCATTTTCGCTTTGTACAAGAGACGCCACTTGCGTCCATTTATGTACGCAATGACGTTCTCTTTGAACTAATAGACGTACCCTCCAGCCTCCTGAAATATTTAGTTGGTGTGATTTATTACCAACCATTTACCCGTATTTCTTTCGCTCTGATGTCATTTTACAACCCCCCTGTCACATCCTCTTTGTTTAGTGCTCTTGGTAAATTCCTGCACTCCCTTCCATTGACCACCCATATCCTCCTTAGTGGTGACTTTAGTGCTCCTCATAGGCACTGGGGTTACCCCCAAACACTCAAACCAGGTCTCCTTCTACACTACCTCGCCCAGGAACGCCATCTCACCCTTCTTAATACCCCTGACACATTTACTCAAGTGGGCACTGTCTCACAGTGCTCCACTACACCCGATCTCACTTTCTTTCCGCTGAAATACTTTTCAGTGATCACTTTCTCATACACATAACCACCCCTCTTTCCCACAACAGGCGGAAACAAATTAACGAGTCACTCACACTGACTAGTAAGCATTCCGTAATAACATTTTGTCTGACTCCTTTGAAACTTATGACGACTGGACGTCGCGGATCTCCACAGCAATGACATCCTGTAGTCGCCGTGCTCGTTTTCAACTGCCCATTCCTAACCTTGATCCTCACTTCATTCGTTTATGGCGACGTAATTAACGTTTGAAACGCGCTCTCCGCTCCCAGCCACAAAACGTCCAACTTTGCTCCCGCATTGATGCTAAGTGGGCTGAAATTATTGCTTATGGCACTTCCCTCGAGCACTCTCGTGGGAACGCGCTGTGTGACGGCCTTGACTCCGCACTACACTCGCGCTCTACATGGTCTCTGTTTAGGTCTCTCTTAGGTACCAAGCCTGCCGTTGCTCCCACCCTAGCTAAAGCTCTCACTCGAGGGACTCCATCTGATGTTTTTGACAATTTAAAATCTCTGTATCTCCCCCCCCCACACACACACACTTTCCTACCCAGATTACCGTGGCGAAGCTAACCCAGACCTGGACCGCCCATTCACGCTCAGGGAGCTGGAAGCTGCCTTAGCCACTCAACCTACCCACTCGGCTCCCGGTGAGGATGAGATAACGTATACTCCTCTATGCGATCTCCCCGACAACGCGAAGAAATTTCTCTTACACTCATTCAACGAAGCATGGAACAGCAGCTGTCTTCCAAGCTCTTGGACATCCTCTCTAATTTGCACGATTTCGAAGCCGGGCAAGCTTCCATCCCTTTCTAACCTTCGCCCTATCTCTTTGACGTCATGCGTTTGCAAGACTCTTGAGCGAATGGCCTTGACTCGACTGTCTGATTTTATTAAGGTGAAAGAGTTTTTCCCTCCTTATCTTATTGGCTTCCGACGCCACGTATGTGCGCAGGACATGTTCCTTGTTCTTCAGTACACTTTTCTTTCACCTTCTTGTTGTCATACCCATGCTCTTGTAACCGTCGATGTGCGGAAGGCGTTCGATGGCGTGAGTCATGACCACATACTCGCTCAGCTCTCCTCGCTGTCATGTGGCTCCCGCATGTATTCTTACTTCCGATCCTTTCTTTCCAATCGAGTTGCTTGCTTTAGAGTCGACACTCATTTGTCTAACCCACACTCCCTCACCCGTGGCACTTCTCAAGGTGCCGTACAATATCCTACTATTTTTATTATGGCTATGGCCCCCCTTGCCTCCAAACTGTTTCAAATACCTGACCTCCACAATATTTTTTATGCAGACGACATCACTCTGTGGTGTACGTCTGGATGTCCCGGTCACGTGCCGGATACTTTGCAACGTGACCTGCACCTTATCGCTTCCTTTCTCACTACTGCTGGCCTGTCTCCTGCACCGAAAAATGTGAACTACTTTTGCTAAACCGGTCTGCGTACCAGCGTTCCCACAACACCCTCATCACCCTACATCTTTCTAGCTCTCTCATCCCCACTGTTCAGCAATACAAAGTTCTTGGCTTTCCTTTGCATGTGACAAAAAGTGCGCAGGCCCTACATCACGCTGTGAGGACTTGCCACTCGGTGACTCACCTCCTGCGACACGTTGTCACTCGGCAGTCAGGGCTCCACGAGGCTCATGCATGCCGAGTTGCACATGCGCTCGCGCTTAAGAAGTTCTTGTATTTTGTACCCTACATTCAATTCACTCAAACGTAACTCAACACATTCGGAAGAGCTCTACTAGGCCTCTACAAGGCAGCTCTAAACTTCCCTGTCACTACCTCTACCACTAAGCTCTTTGCCACAGGCCTCTTCTATCCATGACGTTCTCCTATTTCTCTACACCACGACTCTCAGATTGCCCGTCTTTCTCTAACTAGTCAAGGCCAATGACTGTTGGCCCAAGCCGGTATCCCTCACATTCCCGTTTCCGTTCCCACCTTGCCTTCTGCCGCTAGCACCACTGCTTCTAAGCTTCGCAACCTTCCCCTCCCATCCAATATGTCTCCCGTTCTTCGACGCAGCAGCACAACATCATTCTCCTCCTCTCTCTACACAGGGAGTTGCCTACACGGGTGCCTCATACATGGCTCCTCGGGGCTCGTGTGGTTACGTTATCTACTATCCACACCTTTCGGCACCTGACGCGCACACTAGCGGGCCATAGTTGCACCCGTCAAATGTACTTTCGCTCGAGGTCCTTTCCATGGTCCACGCCATGCAGTCATTTTCATCCCTCCCTTTTCCCCCCCGAGTACACGATTTACTCAAACTCTCACGCCACCATCCGTCACATACAGAACAACACGTTGCCCCCTGCTCTTCAACAGGAGGTTGAGCGAGCGGTCTCTGCTCTTCAACCCTCCACTGTCTTCCTCCGCTGGGTTCCGGGGCCTTCAGGTAATAACGACAATGAGCTAGCTCATTAGCTTGCCCGCGATATATTGCAGCGGGAACCGTTCATTCCCTGGCTCACACCTTTGGAAGACAGTGAGAGCTCCACGAATAACGATGGGCAGATCTTGCGTCACACTATCAAGGAGGTCCAGCGTCTTTACCCTCCCCCTCATCCAACACTCACTGCGCTCAAGGCTCTAACTCTACGGCACATCCAAATGAATTGCCCCATAACCCCCTGTCGCCTTTTTTATAAATATAGGTCTAACCCCTGCTGTACTAATTGCCCCTCCCCATTTGCCGACCTGTCACACTGCCTGTTTTACTGCCCAGCTGCTCAGCAATCCAGCTATTACCCTCTTCCATCCCTTTCCATCGCCTCTTGGCTTTACTGGATTGGCACCGAAGGGGAAGAACAATAGCGTCAACTGGTCGCACAGGTGGTCGAAATGCTCGGCCTGTAAATTGGGGCTGTATAAAATTATATTTCTACTACTACTGTCGGACGGCTAATAGCTGTCTCTGTAATATACACGAAATAACAGAGCATTGCTTCGTGAGCTGCTCCAACAACTCCCCCCACAAAGTCTTCAGAAAAACTTTGTAATTAACTTGTACACTGTTCGTTGTCTTACGCAACCGTAGTGAGTGCATAACAAGTTCGAGAACATTTCACCTGTCTTATTGCCCATAGTTTAAAGCATGCTACCAATTATAAAAAAATGCACCAATACGCCAAAGCTTCACTGACACGAGCCACTATTAACTTTATTGGTTATATTGTAGTAATCCACAATTTAAAGTTCCCGAGTAACATCATACAATAAAAATTATGTAATAAAAATTCGGCAGATCCCTCATACCTGATAATCGACGATATGCGAATCATGCGGAGAGAAAGTGACCGAGTTGCATTTTTTTATTGAGCGACACGTCATGAAATGATGCTAAACGTATGTACAACTGTGGCACACACAGACATATGTTGAAGAGTTGCAGATGTTTGTATAACCAGTTCTTTGCACTTGCGCAACGATGCCAACACCAGAAGCTGATATAAAGCACTGATGCTCGCGAGGATGCTGGCCATGAACACTGCTACATAGATCAACTTCAGCGCATGGCAACTAACCACCATTCATGTCAACCCGACATGACGGCTGTATCAAAGGCATGCATTGTAATGTTTATAAAACTTGGTAGGCAGCACTGCAATCACTGTTTACGTTTCGCGAAGATTAGCGTCTATTTGAAAAGTAGTTCCGAAACTTGGCGTAGCTCTGTGGTTAAATGCTTCATTGGGGCGCAGAATGGTTGGGTTTTATTCCAGCTGGGACCCTGATATTTATTCTTTGCATTCGTCGAGTCGAAGCTACCGATGTCGGGTATTTCTTAACGCTCGCGCGTTAGAATTGCCTTTCTGTGTTCTCGTCGTTTCTGGGCAGATACTAAGTGTCAATCACCTGTGGCACATACCTGGCCGTGAGTATCTGATACTGTCTTGCGGGAAGTGTTTCGTTGATTGATTTGATTGATATGTGGGGTTTAACGTCCCAAAACTACCATGTGATTATGAGAGACGCCGTAATAGAGGGCTCCAGAAATTTCGACCACCTTGGGTTCTTTAACGTCCACCCAAATCTGAGCACACGGGCCTACAACATTTTCGCCTCCATCGGAAATGCAGCCCTCGCAGCCGGGATTCGAGGGAAGTGTTTGATGACGTACGCAACGGGATTGTGACATTATTATTGTCTTGAACAGCGCGTCATATTCGTCAAACCATCTTACCCTCCCGTGCTAATTTCGGTTCACGCCAAGTTAAGGGGGTGACCACGAAAGCATCTAAACTTAAGTGGCTAGATAGATAGATAGATATAAATAGATAAATAAACAGAGAGACACGCTCTAAGCTGCCGAAGTTAGCTAGGAAATGCTTCGCATTAAAAAAATATTTTAAGCACGCACCAGAAACAGCATACCTCTATCACCTTTAAGGCGAAACTTAAGGACCCTAAATCTTTTTTAATCACGACTATTGCGCAATTTTATGTCATGGGGCGTGTATACAGTATATACATGTGAGGGAATTGTATATATGAAAGTTATATGGTGCCAGGTATATACCGTACTTTTATGGCCTCTAACGCACCGCTTTGTGTATAGCCTACATGCGCAACTCCAACCCCTGTAAGAATTTTAAACCTTAAAGCACCTCCACTAAACCTCTGTAGCGAGTCGTACCAACACTGAATCGGTAGCGTTCGTACAGTGCAAATTAGTAGCTTTCTTTTTTCAATTTTTCAGGCTGATGTAATTCCTTTTGTCCAAGTAAAAAGTTTCAAGCATAGAAAGAAAAAAAATGCGATAGTTGGTGAGCATTCATCATAAAAAAGAATCACGCCGTTGTGGTTTAGAAGTCATGGGGCTTCGATCAGGATTCGAATGTCGCGGGAAGGAATCCCGGCCACAGTGGCCTCATTTTGATGGAGGCAAAAAAGGTACAGGCGCGAGTGTCTAAATCAAGCACACGTGAAAAAAAGCCGTCTGTATCTTCCGAAGGGGGAACTCGAGTAAATGCGTCGCCTAGTGGTGGTGGTATCACGTGAATGCTGCGTAATTAAGTATGGTTAAGAATTATGGTTAATATTTATGGTTAACACGTGTGGCACGTTGAAGAGGTGTCACACGAGTGCTGTGAGGCAGCGGCGGTATTGCTTCATGCCACACAGCACGAATTAATAAATCTGATGGACACAACATAATGGAGAAGAAAAGCGCATCTCATCGCACCTCCTTGAGAAAGTGTCACGGAAAGCACTCGGACGCACGTCTGAGGAAACAGATGCACCCTTGATATGCCGTCGCATCACGACCACTCGATGAAAAAAGATGGGCCAGTGGCTGCTATAGAGAATTGAGCATTTGCTTTGGCATTGATAAAGTAAAGGAGGCGTTGGCAAGGAAAACGAATATATTTTCCCATAACTGTTTGAAACCTTAAACTTGCCGTAGGCGTAAATCGTTATTTTCTTGGTAACTTATTAACTCACTCATTGCCATATAACGATTAACCTACTTTGGTTAACTTTCTATTGCACGAAATATTATACCACGTGGTTAACTTTTCAATATGAAAGTGTTTTGCGCCAGGTTCCACCACGGCTCCGCTGACGTATTGCGGTCACGAATATGGCGTTGTAAAATATATATGCTAACAGACTGTAAATAAAGAAAACGAGACGAAAAGTTTCTGTCGGGCTTCTACCTACGACCCCTCGCTTCAGAGCACGCTGCGCGAGACCGCTAAAACATATAACGTACGTTGTTCAACTTGTTAACTGCGAGCTAATAATATACGCCATATACCATTGACGATCCTCAGAGCTGAGCAACTTCAGCGCATTGTTGTCTTGAGCAGCGGGATACTGCACAGGGAAGGCGTTGAGCGTGCTTAAAGGTCGTAGACCCACACGTCATGCTCGCGAGCATACACAGGGAGTCACTCGTGATGCTTTCTACGTCTCGTTTTTCCACCGCAAGTTTGCTTTGAAGGTACAGTGGTTGAAGAGAGCACGAAGGTCACTTCGCTCGCTGCCGCAGGCGCGCTTGCGAAAATAACGTGCTTATCATACACGAAGAAAATAAAGAGCTGCGACAGTTGTCAGTCCGCGCTCGTCCTGTGCATGCTCATTTAGTGCATGCTTTCTGCTTGACGTGCACGCTGCAAGTTTTGGGCTGCTTGCGGTTGTTGATGTGACATTACAATTTGTTGCTGTAACCTTCGCTTCTTCGTCCTTGTGGTGAAACAATGAACAATAAACGCTCGACCCTCCCTGTGAAAAAAAAACGTTTCATTTTTCTTTTTATTTTGAATCCTGGACAACAAGCATATTTTGGTGTTAGGTAATTTCACTTCGTTAAGAGAAAGTATCCTAAAAAAGAAAATATTTTTCAGAGGCAGAAAAATGAAGACATCTATATGAAGACATTAGTATGCACGTTGTCGCAGGAAACTTAAGCGAAAACTGTGAAAATTAAGGACATATCTGAAGTGACCTAAACGAAAAGCATAATATTTGCACTGTCCTATAACTACTCGGACTTTCAATTTTTTCTGCTAAGTCGCTGATTTACTTTTTATTTTTTAAATTTTGGGCTTAAGACGAAATGTATGAGCGCAGAGTTGTAGAGCACTACCAGAAAGCATTCCTCCTAACTTCAAGGCGACGGCCCACCCAACAGCGCGAGAACTACAGCCCACCACGGCTCGGACTGCAATGGCCCGACACGCCGCACCCACCACGAAGGGAGAACGACTCCAGCGGAGGTGATAAAAACGATGGAGGTGATGCCAATGACGAATATGTGATACAAGACGACCTACTGTGTGAGGGGAGGCCCACCTTGGGCCACCCCTCACACACACTAGGTGAGCTCCTCGGCGAGATGCAAGAATACCCTTGCACTGAAGCCGGAGTACCTGGAAAATGCCCCGCTCATCAATATATCATTTATTCGGCACGTGAACCCCCGCACTCACTCTGCGGACAGCGTGAAATAGCCATACAGATAGCACCCGACAACGTGTTCGATGAGGAACACCACATAACGATCTTTACTACGCGCGGAGTGCACATAACTTGTTTTTCCGAGCGCCATCCTCAAGTCCATCATTCATTATGAGGCTTCGAAGTGGGCGGAGCGCTCTCATCCGTGCTATTATTAATCAGACCGGGAACATTGGTCCCAGGACAAGCGTCGCTGCGCGCTTCCTGCGCCACCGTGCGCTCAGCGAGGTGTTCTCCGCTGTCACCAGGACTCTGAAGACGTGAGTGGAGCTCGACGTCTTGCCATGTGCTGGGTTGGGTATTCTCCTCCGCGTGTCGCTCCCTTCCTCTATCGGCTGTCTCGATATCGTCGACGATGGAATCGAGCTCACCGTCTATGCCCGGTTGCGTGTCGAGATCCCGGACGTAATTCGTCGCTGCCTCGCTCTCGGCAATCAATTCCGCCGTCGACTTGGCCCCATCGTCAACGGAGCCCTTAGTCCTTGTGAAAAGCCTCCCGAAGCTAATCAGGGCTCCGATGAGGCAGGCCCCGAGGAGCAGCGCTGAAAGGAGCGCCATCGCCTTGCGTGTGGAGGTGACATCTGCGTGACCGTGAAGTCGTCGCAGAGGCTGGATCCCGACTGAAGACTTGTGGTCGCGGCTGCCACGCTTTGTCGCGCACGGCGAAGGGCCCGAGTTGTCGGCGTTTCCCGTCGACAACGCGTCGAACCCTAGCGAGGTCGTCGGCGATGGCGTAGCGGAGTAGTGGGCGCTCGACCGGTCCTCGGGTACTTGCGTGAGCGATACCCACGGCGTACGTAGCGAAGCCGGTTTTGAACCCAACGCGGGCGCTGAGCAGGCAGGCCTAGGAGGAACAGATTCCTTGCGCTTAGAGTTTCGCATCACTGGTTTGAGAGCTTCTAAAATGCTGCATGCCCACTACGGAAGAAAGAAGAAGAATCGAAAAAAAAACTGGGGTTCTTCAAACTTCGCTTTTAAGAGTAGAACGACTTGGCAATATCCTGTATTGCGTACTTCAACTACTTAGGCAGTGCACACTTTTTATTGTTTGATGTTACTCGAGAGGTTGAAATTGTCGTCAACTACAATGTAATCACTGAAGTTGAAAGTGACTTGTCAATGAAGCTTTCGCATATAGCTGAATTTTGTGTAATGGATAGCAAGCTTTAAAACCACGAGCAGTTTTGCGAATGAAATGTTTTCGAACTAGCTAAGCACCCACTACGTGGTCTTGAGAGACTACGCGCAGTAACCTTTCAACTAACATCAAATTGTTGCTTTTAAAATCTGTATGTCACATGTGATTTACTGCCAGCTTGTATGGGGCACTGACACCCACACAGCCTTAAAGAAGCTCTTGCTTCCTTTAATACTCAGCCAGAGGTCCTCTTTCCACACAGCTTTTCTGAGCTGCCGATATGCCAACATTTCTTTAATACTGATGACTTACGCCTTCTTCTTAAATATAAATAATATATAAAAAGCAACATCGTGATGCTTGCAAATTTAGCCATGGTAGTCGAATACTCTTCTTTGTATTCCTTACGGTTAATAAAAAAAATCACAGCATATACATAGAGTCAATGACGATGAGTGGGACGAAGCGTCGAAGGGTTTTATCGGTAAACCGTGAAGCATCCGCTATCCGCGTCCATCCGTCGCCTGCCTGTCTGTCTGTCTGTCTGTCTGTCTGTCTGTCTGTCTGTCTGTATGTCTGTCTGTTTGTCTGTCTGTCTGTCTGTCTGTGCAATAAAGTATCTTACTGTCTGTGTGTCCATCTGTCCACCCGTCCTTCCGTCTGTCTATCCAACCGTCCATCTGTCCGCATGTCTGTCTGTCTGTTTGTCTGTCCGTCAGTCCACTCGTCCTTCCGCCTGTCTATCCAACCGTCCGCCTGTCCGCATGTCTGTCTGTCTGTATGTCTGTCCGTCCATTCGTTCTTCCATCCACCTAGTGAACACTCCAAGTACCGCCATCTCACATCTTTTCAAAGAATCTTCACATACAAGTATAGTCATCCAGTGGAAATTCCAGGAACTAAAACTAGAGGTGGTTACTACATACAAAAGACGCATGACCCACGCCTCAAAGAGCTTCGCCCCTAAATGTTCGAAACAAGAACCACACGCACAAACTACGGGGTCCAGATGCTAAAAATAACTTTGGCCTCTGTGCTAATTCTTTGATCGCCCGCTGTTGTGGTGAGTGGCTAAGGTACTCGGCTGCTGACCCACAGGTCGCGGGATCAAATCCCGGCGGTGGCGGCTGCATTTCCGATGGAGGCGGAAATGTTGTAGGCCCGTGTGCTCAGATTTGGGCGCACGTTGCAGAACCCCAGGTGGTAAAAATTTCCGGAGCCCTTCACTACGGTGTTTCTCATAATCATATGGTGGTTTTGGGACGTTAATCCCCACATATCAATCAAATCAATCAATCTAATTATTTTATCATGAACGGGCCTTATTATTTCTTGTTGCAGGCCTGTGATTTGTGCTTTATTCGTAAATTGACATCTAAAATGTCAGTTTCATACTTTATCTCAGAAGAAGTGTTTTTTTGCCATTTTTTTCTCTCGCTAGGTTGTGTGTGCGTGTCGTGTTCTTTCGACAAGCTCTACTTGTGCTTTATAGTTACGTACGCCATCACTGCTCGCGGAACTGTAACAGACTGGAAAGCTTCGTCAAGCTCGCAAGTGTTTTTTTCTATGCGCTCTACTTCCTGAAGTGGTAAATAAATAATGTGTGAACGTATGTGACTTTTGTAATGGGTGGCCGGCTTTAAACCACGAAGATGTTGTAATAATAGCATGTTCTGACGTTAGATGGCAGTGTACGCTTTTGCCATGCAATATTATTGCGATATTACATTTTGTATTGTGAAGCCTGCACGCAAGACGAGTGCGTTTGTAAAGCATTAACCTTATTTTCACTGCATTTCCAAGCAGAGGAAATTATTTTCACAGTTTATCCAAGCGGACCCGTGTATGTGTCGTAGAACATCGGCTCGCAGAACAAACGGCTTAAATTCGATGTTCACACGAACCCGGAAGTTTTGACCATTTACTTTGTGTGCATCTTTCTCAATTTTCGGTTAATTAAGGATATGATAAATTTTCCCCCTCACAAGCAACAATTGTTAACGCTGACACCGGCGCCAGAATTTCTGCGAAAGGAGACCTTTACCGCTATCGCTTTAAAAATTAGATGACGGGTCACGAAAGCAAAGAAAACGTTTTGATGGAATATCTTAGTTTTCTAGGACCATCTCTGTTACTATTTATTTTCTGGTGCTCTGCTGGTGTCGATGCACAAAGTTCGCGACTTTGATAAAGGTTTGAAATAGTCTTAACTAAAGGAAGTCATCGAGGAGCTATCTCTAGCATGACAATCTTCAATGTTTTTCTTCAATGTTTTCCTTCAACAATCTTCAATGTTTTCCTCTCGCACACCTGACTGGCGAGCCATAAAAGTGCAAAAAAGTATCGTACTTATCAAACGCGTGTTAACTAAAAAAAATCTAGTTTGTGACATGCTGTGCAAAACCGCGTCATCACTACCGTCTCCTGTTCTGCTATGATATTTTATTTTTTTATTTTTTTGCTTGCTGTTAGTTGTCGCCGCGCTACGTAGATGGTGATGATGGCAACGAACTTACAACTGCATGACACGTGGGCTTCCATGGAAGCTTCGCTACCAGTTTACATATATCTCGTCATTGTCTAGAAAGAAACAGAGGCAAGAGGGAAAATTAAGGTGGAAAGAAGAGCAGAGACAAGAGGCAGGCATGAATACACGTGCAAAGGAAAAAAAACAAACACAAGGAACGAGAGCATCACAGTCTGTCTATTTTTTTATTTCGAAAGTCTGCCCCAAGGCATAGTAATTTTTCAAAATTACACATTCAAGTTTTATTCATGTATGAAGTCCAGTAGAGAATGGTGATGTGGTCCACGAAGCCAGCGGTCAAAGTCGGGTGGTAGGCCAGGCCTGAGACCTGTTGCACGGAGGTGACAGCGATGACCTAATTGTAGACCAGTGCAAGTCCACAGTGAGTTGGAGGAAGTTACATCTTGGATTGGGGCGTCACAAAATGCGCATGATGTGCCATACATGCCTCGGTATTTTTGCGCCCAAAGGGTGCACGGTCACGGATGGGGTAAGCGCGACCCCAACACAAAGCTTCCGCAACGTAACCTCCTCTCCGAGGGTTAAACCACCAGGGAGGTCTGATCCACACGAAGGTATAAGAGCCCGTGTGGCACGTCAAAGGCTCTCTTTTCCTCGGAGCATCTGTTCTTGAGCGTCCTCAGGAAAATGGGGTAGCTGGTAGGTGTAACTTGAGGGTGGGTTGCCAAATCAGTTTTTACAAGGTCCGGCAAAGCGGCCCGTGGAACCCATTGAACACTTTGCACAGATGCGGAGGCAGCAAGAACGTGTATAGTATCCGAGAGTGACGTAGAGCGATACACTCATCGTATATCGTGAATAGCGTTTGTTGAGTCCGTACGAAAGATGAGCTGGGAGTATCTTGTTGGTTGTAGAAAAGGTACCAGTGCTGCCAGTCCATCAAGTATGGCGGCCAGCTCAGCAAGGTGAGCCGGTGGTGCAGAATCCGCAAAATATGAGCATGTCTGGCCAATCTATGGTATTAATGAGCATACAAGCCCGGTATGAATGGCAGTGCCACTCACACTGGCATCTGTATAAGCGACGACATTAGCGGCATCTAGGTTATCTGTACGAAGCAGGCGGGATACTTGTGCGTCCGCGTGGCGTGGAACCGGGCTGTAAAGGCGACCAAGGGCTTTCTTTACAGTCAGTTGCATTTTGTTCCACTGGGCAATAGTGGTCGCCTCTGAAGGTGTGTGGTGAACTTCTTTGCCCATGTACCGCGCCAATGGCACAGCCGAACACAACGTTGATGGCTTGAGGTTGCGCGCACAGCAACGCTGACGCACTAATTCATCCATTGTGTTTAGTTGGGACTCCTGTTGAAGTACTGTCAGTGGTGTGATGCGTGGCAGTCCGGTTATGGCACGCAGGGCTTCGTGCCCAGTCTTCCAGCGTGAGGTGATGAAACTGAGCGCGGTAAAAGAGACTTGGCTGCAATATCGCATGGACAAGGAGGCGAGCTATGTTGGAGGTAGCATCACCAGATTTTTTCGCTATCCTTCGTATAAGGTGTATTATTTCTGATGCCTGCTGCTTGGAACTCTTGGCCCAAGGTCCTGCAGATTCGGTGGCGTGAATTTTCAGGCCAAGCACGTGGAGATCTGAATGGCCGCTGATCTAAAACTAAGTGCAGTGGCCAGAGTTCCAGTTTTCGACGTTTCTTTGTTTGTTTGTTTGTTTGTTTGTTTGTTTGTATCCTTTAAACCATGGCTCGTACCCACTCTGGGGGATTGGCCAAGAGAACAAATAGTCTCATATGAACGATAACTGCATTATTGCTTACAACGAAAAAAAAGGGAGGGGGGGAGTTGTATAGTTAAGACAGTATGTTGGAAAAAAAAGAAATAAACCAAAGATTTAGATAGTGAGAAAAAATCAATAACAAAGTAGACACTAATAGCTACAACTTGATTTTGGGAGCCGACCAGACAACTGGTTTTGCCAAACCCGATTAATTTGGTATGTCACGGATTTATCCAGAATAGAAAATTACTTTTCGACCCGTTTTTTTAGTATTTGTTAACGAGGGCTTTATGTTGAAAAACGTTTAGAGTCTTGAATAAAATTACACACCGCATCGAATGCATCTCTGTGGCAATTTCCCAAAACAGAGGCACCAAAACTTAGAACATTTTCTGCGGTTAAATTTAAACCTAGCTTCGCAAATGGAATATCTAAAAGTCGTTTCCTAATTAATGCATACATACGCCATGAGCCAAAATAATGTTCAATAGTTTCTGATTCTTCGCAGAACGGACAAAGGGGGGAAAGTGTCAGACCAGCTCTGTGTAAATAAAAATTTAATGGGAGACACGGCACCGGAATCTAGAAATTATAATTTCAAGTGTTTTTGATGGACTCCACTGGGCTTTCCATGGACATTTGAGGTGCTGATAATCTGTCCATTGTGTGATATTTTCTAAACTATCTGTAAAAATAGCGAATTTCCTATATCTAACCCCTGATAAGTATTCTAACTCGGGAAGTACTGTAATTACTGGTCCATCGAGTGATGCTCGTGCCAAAGCATCTGCCAATTCATTTAATTGTAATCCGCAGTGACCTGGGACCCACACTAATTTGAGGAGTTTTAAATGCGGCGGTGCTAATGTGTGGAACGCTGCTAGGGCACGAGATTGTTCAGAGTTTGTCAGAGCTGCACACACCGAAAGTGAGTCTGTTAGGATGATTGCACTGGTCTCTCTCGTAGGAATTTTACGAAGGGCTAAAATAATAGCTACTAGCTCAGCTTCAAATATAGGAGTAAAATCTGGAAGCCTTACTGAAAAAAGACCAGCCGAGGGAATCAGACGCAATTCCTACACCTACCTTTTCATTGTTGACAGAAGCATCTGTAGCTATTACATTTTTTGTTTCTGCATGTACCAAGTAATCGTTTAATGTAGTGGTCAAAAATCTCAGAGATTGCAACTTGGCTTGTGGGGGGAAGATTTCATCGTATTCTATTCTAATGTTGATGGTAGAAAAATTAGTTTCAATTACTGTGCTAATGTCTACATTTATGCAATCCAGTTTCTTTTTAGCGAAAATTATCTGAGGGGTATGAAATCGAGGCCAATGTGCAAGAAAGAAAGAGTCAGGGTCGCTGATAAATGCGTACTCTGATCTTCGCGCCGGTAAACTGTAGAACTTTAAGAAGGTTTGAACCGTTAAAATGCGGAATCGACAGAGGAGTGTTGGCAATCGCGCTTCTTGATACAATACACTATTCGCCACGAACCTGGGAAGTCCCAGGCATATTCGCAGGGCTTCTCGCTCTAACAATACTAGCGGTTTAATTTTATAATCAGCGGCCCCCGAGAATAATACACACCCAAATTTGAATATTGGTCGCACATACATTTTATATATCATTAACATCGTGTGTCTGCGCAGCCCGTATTTTCTGTTGCTTAACCTGCGTAATAAACCTAACGCCCGTTGTGCCTTTGCTGTTATATATTCAATGTGTGGGCTCCAATTTAGTTTTTCATTATAAATCATTCCTAAGTACTTGACTGAATCTACTTGTGGAATAGGTTCCCGATTATACAATACAGAAATTGAAACTGTATCTGCTATGGGAAACACCAAGAGCGCACTTTTACTGATGTTCAATGACAATGGAAGGGATTGCCACCAAATTTTTAGTGTATTAATATATCTTTGCAGTTTTTGATGTAGTGAGTAAATGTCGCTCTCTGCAGCGAAGAACGCGATATCATCTGCATAAATGTAGACAGTGACATCCTGAACAATTGGAATAGAGCTCATCGGTATATTGAATAATGCTGGAGATAGGACGGACCCTTGTGGAACACCACGTTTCTGTTTGAATTTATGCGAACAACAGCCATCCTTCACGCAATACAATTCCCTTGATTTTAGGAATTCCGCTATCCACTCAGTAATATACTGAGGAAACTTTAGACTCTGCAAGGTGGTCAGTAGAATAGAGTGCTCGACACTGTCGTACGCTTTAGCTATGTCGAGAGTTACTAATGCGGCGTACTGTTTCCTTTTACGAGCAAGCTGTATTCGACTCTCTAAATCCGCATGGGCACACCAAATTGAGCATTCACAACAAAAACCAGTTTGATTTGGCTTTAATATGACCTTATTCGTCATCCAGGAGTTTATTCGGCCCTTTAGAACCCTCTCTATGAGTTTCACCATGTTCGAAGTTAGCGAGATGGGTCTGATATTTTCTATGGTAAAATCTACTCCTTGCTTTTTTATTAATGGGATTACCTTAGATATTTTCCAGTCATACGGTATCCAGGCATTCTTTAAAGAGTATTTTATGAGATTAATGACGTCGCCGGGGGATAGCTTGAATAAAATTTTAATCTTAGGAACTGTGATTCCATCTGGACCAGGAGCTGACGATGGTAGATCTCGAATGACTTTTGATGCTTCAGACAGCGTTACGTTTTCGAAGTCAGTGCTTATGCTTGACTTTTGCCAGTTGAAAGCCATAATCGAAGAAAATCTAATTTCTAGACCTCTGCCAATTGACTCTAAAGAGTTCTTCGTTTCTTCCAATGATAGTTTTTCATAATTAGTATTTAATGTAGACGGCAGGATTTTGCGAGATCGCATATATTGAAATAAAGCTTTCTTATTTTTGTATTTCGAGAGAAAATCGAAATGTATTTTATAATAATCTTCTTTAGCTTGGGCCACCGTGTGTTTAAATACAGCGGCAAGAAATTTATAATCTGCCTAGTTCTTAGGGGACTGATTATGTATTAGCTTCTTCCAAGCTGCCTGTCTTCGTCTGTGATCTCGTGAACAGTTGGAATTCCACCAGGGGCTATAGGGTATTCTCTTCGCCGATTTAACAGTAAATTCAGCGTTTTTGTATGCCCTTTTAATTACTGTGCTTATTTTCATAGCTTTAGTGTCATCTCCATCCTGAGAAGGAGCGTCTAAAGCAGTTTTTAGGTCGTGTTGAAATTTTGCATAATTTATATAGGTTCGGGCATTGAAGCATGATGGTTTGACGGGGCAAGCGATCTCGAACATTATTGGAAAGTGGTCACTGTTGGAGGCGTAATCAAGGGCCGTCCACGATGTACTAGCAATGGCCGAGCTTACAAAGCTTAACTCTAAGGCGGAGCGTGAATGACCTCAAATAAATGTGGGAGTTCTAGCGTTAAGGCACAATAAGTTGTTGTCTACCGACCAGTCCCACAACCGTTGTCCACACTGATCAGTTCTAAAACCCCAGCAGGTATGGTGAGAGTTGAAGTCACCAACTATAATTTTTTCTTTACAGCCTGAATTAGCAGCCATATCTAACAGTCTCGTGTCTTGAACGCCTACAGGAAAGTAGACGTTTATTAGCAAGAAAGGCAAGTATCCTGGCAAGGTAATATCTAACATGAAAATTTCACATTCAGAAGACATACATTTGTATGAGTTTTTGACTTTTAAACTAATTTTATTGTTTATAAAGTAAGCTAAACCTCCACCTTTGGATGGACGGTCTAGGCGAAAGGTTTGGAAGTTGGGTAGGTGAAATACATGATGTGTGGATAGCCAAGTTTTTGTAATGCAATAATAGCCGGATCGAATTTGGAAGACAGGTATAACAGATCTGTTATGGCTGAGTGAAGACATCGGCAATTCCAATGTATAATTTTAAGAGACCCTATGATTTCGTTAAAATGGTTTCGACAATCACCTTTTCTAAAATACTTTCTTTTAGAAAATCGGTTTTTGAAAGGTTGTCTTTCTGGTATTTCTTGCTTTTTACATGTTTCGGCGAGCTATGTTTTTTTGATGCAGGGGATCTAGAACGCTTTAGGCATTTGAGATCTATGTCCATATCTTGTGTGTCCTGAGAAGTTTCCTGTGCACCCTCGCTTTGCCTCTGAACGCCTTCTCCAGAGGGCTCTGTAGACTTTGCATCTGGTGGAGTTATCTCAGATTCTGCCTCACTTGCCGGGTGTGCAGACTCAGCATTTTTTACAGCCGTACTTATATCTATATGCGCTCCATAGACTTGTGCGATTTGGTTATTCACAATGTGCGACAGCGACTCACATAAGGTGGTAGCAAGGCGTTGCATAGCCTTATCCACAGCCTTCTCGATCATATCCGCAATTGATAGGGAAAAGGATGCTTCCATTGCTATGTTATGGCGGGCAGCTGCTCCTGCATACCCTTGAGTTCGGGCTTGGATTTCAGCAATGGCATCCTTTCGGGAGCATCGCCTGCTGTCTACGATTTCAAGTATTTGGATTTCACGTGCCTTGGCTGAGCAGTTTGGGTTATCAGCGCAGTGTGCTTCATGGCAAAGACAGCACTTTTCTTCATTACTTTTACAGTCGTTTGAATTGTGCGTCTCACCACAAATTCTGCATCTAGGTACTGACCTGCACCCTTTCACTGTGTGCCCATAACGCCAACACTTAATACACTGTAGGGGACGAGGTGATAGTGGCTCCACTCTGTATATTAAAGGCCACGCTTTGATTTCGGTTGGGCGATTCGACCCGGCAAATGTGGCAATCACGGACTCCGTTGGGACCTTGTTCTTGTCCACAACTCGACTACATCTATAGATAGCTATCACACCTGCTTCTGAAAACGTATCTAATATCTCAGTTGGGGTCAAGTTGACATCAACACCCCGAACGAGGCCTTTGACGCAAGCTAGGTGAGGTGGAATGAATGCGCTCACCGGGTTGCTAGCAAATACCGAGCATTTTAGTAGGTCTCGAACACAGAGCTGGTCAGACGAGAAGCAAAGAATGCCACCCTTGCCGAACTGCCTGACCTCTGTGATGCTTTGGTAGTGAGTTGTAGCGGCTCTCAACTCCGTCTGAATCATTTTTGGATTCTTCATCCGTATGATACCATCGTTGCTTGGAACCAATGCCACAGGAACGGATGAGATGCCATTGCGTAAAAACAAGTCCACTGGTAATTCCTGCGAAGGAAGAGAAGCAGACCAGAGGAAAGCCCCTGGTCCAGGTGAGGAAAACGGCATCTGCCTGGTCGTACTATCTGAAAATACACTCGCTAATCAATAACGACACTATAGAAACGCTTCCAAAAAAAGAATAAATAAAATCAATCACAACTATTGAATTCTTGGCCAAACCCTCAGAGCAGGCAAACGTCAGTCGCTGTGTCGAAAGCTTTTCGACGTCCGACATGAACTTCGTTTTTTTCTTTGGAGATTTCGAGACCGATGCGGGTGCACCAGTTGTGGATTATGTCGAGTGCTTCTTGCAATGATTGTTCTTGACAGCTGATTTCCGGTTTCACTGTCCAAAGAGTGATGTCGTCTGCATACATATTATATTTTGCGCGGTGTATTACCGCCAGCTTCTATGACAGTGGGAGGAGGGCTACGCTAAAAAAACTGGTGCGAGCACAGATCCTTGTGGGACACCTCTACTGGAAGCAAACTTTCCAACTGGATGACCAGGTAGGCGAATGGAGAAGCTGCGATCGTGAAGAAAGGCTTTAACGAACGCGCACACTCTACTGGGAAATTTGAGCCAGTGGAGAATTTCCGCAATAGCATCATGACTCACATTATCGTATGTTTTACAGTTTTCCATAAACATAATGGTGCGAATCCACCGAGATCGACCTCCAACGAGAACGAAGGCCATCTTCAGTGCTGAGATGTGGACGGAATCGAATTTGGCCAGGATGATACCAGGAGTATCTCATGAGCCACCAGGTGATGCGCGGCTACTACTCAGTGAGAAATTCTTTAAAGCCTCCTAAAGGTCCACTGAAACGACAGTTTTGGTCGGCATTCTAAAATTGTCTGTTCCGATGGAGCCACGTAATCAAGGTGGGCACAAGGCGGCTGCTAACGACAACGTATCTGCGTGCTAGAGCGGAGAGCAGCAAATAACATGTACAATGTCGTGGCCTCAGCAGTGTTGGGACAAAATCAAAATGTCTAGTAACGGGCGAAGCCTGTGCGCCGTGACGTCACCACAAGTGCCTCAGTATGTTCACGGCGCCTACCACTATTTGCTAAACACGGAATAGGCATATACGCTCCTCCAAACAATGCACGCGCTGGTTAGCATTGTTGTGGGCTCGAGCACTTTCACTTCGAGGAAGGGCTCTCAGAAGCCACGGACAGAAGAAGAAGAAAATGTCGACGCTACGCTTTGGCATGCCGAGAAGAGTTTGGCACGCGAACCGTATGCGACAGTGAGGTTGAGTTCGCGTATTTGAAAGCTTTTTCACTGCTGTGATCGGCCAACAAACTTCTGCCCGGCTGGTGTTCCCTTGTTCCTCAATTCGTGCCACCTAGTCACGGTGGTCACCCTCTTCAAACGTCAACAGGAACGGACGATATCCCGGAGGAAAGGACCAGACGAAGTTTCGCACGCGGTGCTCTCGAAAGAAGCGGCTTTCTTCCATCGGCCAGTGTACTCACTGCACGACCCTCCTGCGCCTACTGCCCGCGGGGCGCCGACGACACATGGGTCTGATCCATTCGCTGCCGGCGAACGTGGCCGACGCTCGAGAGAGGTGGCAGCAGCGTCTGCGCCGCTGGCATGCCAGCGAACGCTGTTCCGACGAAGAAGAAAACGGGGGAGGCCTGAGCGAAGTGGTCGTCATCGGAGGCGGCGACACGGGCGAGCCGCCAGGCGGAAAAGCAGCCTCGATGCAGAATCGGAAAGCGAACGCGGCGGGCGACCGCGACACGTCGCCCCGCAGGTACCTACCCGAGGTGGACACGGACGACGCGGTGAAGATCTGGTGCAGCCGCAGTCAGCCCAGCCAGGTACGTGTGGCCGTTAGCTAGGGTGCACATTGAGAATCGGGTGCGTTCAGTCAATAGACCCTCCTGCAAATGATCCGACGAGACGGCATTTCATTTTCGTTGAAAGGCGGTGGACATGGGAGAAGCATGGAGAGCACAAATGGTGTCTGTAATGCACCGACTTTTCTCAGGGATCGCCCACCTTCTTCTAACATCAATCCCTACCAACAAGCTCTGCTATGTGTCGTTTAATGCTTCATATTGTTCTTTTTTAGCTATATCGTTCAGAAACTTTACTTCGGTCATAAAGACCCCCGTAAGATATTGTGGTAGAATTAGTGGTGGATGTGTGTTGAATGTCTGTGGGTTTTTTTGTAATGTGATTGATTGATATGTGGGGTTTAACGTCCCAAAACCACCATATGATTATGAGAGACGCCGTAGTGGAGAGCTTCGGAGATTTCGACCACCTGGGGTTCTTTAACGTGCACCCAAATCTGAGCACACGGGCCTACAACATTTCCGCCTCCATCGGAAATGCAGCCGCCGCAGCCGGGATTCGAACCCGCGACATGTGGGTCAGTAGCCGAGTACCTTAGCCACTAGACCACCACGGCGGGGCATTTTTTAATGTGAAGCGGGGGTGGTTTTATAGGGTGATTTCATGAATTTCTGAGCGCAGATGTTCGTGTTCCGCCAGGTGTAGATGTTGCAAGCACCACATTGCTATATTTTAGTTGTCTTCCTTCATCGAAACTATGCTGAACAGGTTGGAAGCGTAGTCATCTTTTTTACAAAAATCTAAATAATAGTGTGTTATATGATAGCTATCATGCTTATACCTGCAACTTTCCAAGTGGGCAACCATATCCGATGACATGTTTTCCAACGACACAGTGACTGATTGAGCAACAACTCGTGCCTTCCAATTATTTTAGGGCGAAAATATTGTCTCATGCTCACACCCGTCCATCCGTCTATCCATGCGTTGACGCGGCGCCCGGTGGCCGCTGGGGTGCGCCAATAGACATTGGTCGCGTCGGACTGTACAGCCGTGGTACAGTGTTCGTGCTTTGCTTGCGTAGCGTGACTTTTCTTAGCGTGTCCAGACATGCAAGAAGCAAAATGCGCGCATCGCAGTACATTCTGACCGACCCCAGGCCTTCTACAAACAAACGTTAGAATTTACGAAGTGTTCCCCACCCGTTTCAGCTGTATCCGCCCGATAGCTGTGGCGTGCTTTCCGGTTAGCATGTCGCGGCGAGTTCTGGCGGGCATAAGCTTAGGCTAAATGCAGTAGTCGGCACGTTCGTCCAACACCTTATTGTGGAAATTGACACGGAGGGGCTGATTCATATTTGAAGCAATTCTTTGAGACGTTAATATAAATCACTAAACCACGCGACCTTTTCTTACGCTGTATAGTACCGCTTGTTTTCTAATCAACAAAGTCACGTTTGGTCTTTTAAAGTCGATAGTCTTTCTTGGGGGCCTTCGACGCAAAAAATATTGGTCTGCCTGTCTGTCCATTTGTCTGTTTGTCCACCCTGAATAGTACCGGACACTTCAAACAGCACCAAAGGATACCCCAAACGGCCGACCTCATCCGCAGCGCCCACCAATGTTGCTCAAGATTCAGCGTTCATACTTGTGTGATTGTCAATGAAAAAGCAATTATCGCGCATATCTGAGGCACCATAGCAACACGTATATATTCTGTATGTGCGTCTTTTACTAGAAGAGGCTTACATAAGTTATTCTAAAGACTGTAGCGTTTAACACGCGGCGCTGACCATGCAACGCTTGCACGAAAAAGGAAGTGTTTCCAACGCTTTACTAAAGACGACACGGTGGTGGCACCTATTCATCGCTTTGCGTTCTACACCTTATCACCTTTGAGACGGGTGTGCGCGCCCGTCTCAGAGCCACGCGTTTCGTTTTCCAAGATGACTGCCAGATAGCGCCCATGTCTCACGTGTGATGTCACATGGTGCGCTCGTTCGCCTCCGTTACACGCTCACGCTCGAGACACTCCATTTCAGGAGTAAAACTTCTTAGGCTCTCACAATGCCCATTCACGCGGTTGTCGCAGCGTCTCGTCGTACCAAAACACAGGGGTTACAATTATTGTACGTAGTGCGTTCATATCGCACATATAGGCTTAAGATATACCGTTCTCTGTGCGTGAATCTGTCCATCCGTCCATCAATCCTGCATCTGTTCGTGCATTCATTTGACTCTCCGTCCGTTATGAACCGTAGAACCTAGCTTCAATCGATCATCAGCGATCACTTCATGGATTTGCAGTAGTATTTAAAGTTTTGTTGTGCTACTTTATGAATTTTGTGCCTGCTCTTTGTTGCGACGTCATCGTTTGTGTCCTCTTGCGGTGAATTTTGGACGAGTTCTTGGATTGCATGACTCATAGTGTCTATACGTAATCATCCCATGGAAATGATCCACTCTAGCAACTCGCTCAGGCTACCCGACTGTGTCCAAAGTGACCACGCAGCGAGTCTTAAATGGTGGCGATGGTTGAAAATAGTCCGTTTATTAGGGCCACAACCCTATACGCTTCATCACGCGCGAAAAGTTGGCATCAGGACGAACGACGAAAGGAGTCGCGTGATTAGATGAAGTCGTCGTTACGTCATCATGACGTTGCAGATCACCAGGTTTTGCGGCGCCATCATAGCGTCATCGCATGCCATGACTCTTGGTTGAAGGTGGTGCGATCTCTGAAGAAGTGCGACGCTCCCTGCAATGTTCAAAACGTCAGGAGGGTTGCGGAGTGATCAATACAATCGAATAAGAAAAAAAAGCAAGAACAAGAACAAGAGTGCGAACAAGAGTGCGATTTCGCCGTCGAACCGTCTTAGCGAACACATAACGGTTATCTGCTCGCTGACCCCATTTTACCTTCGTGCAAATTTAGAATATAAAGCCTAGTAACCAATCCATGACGCAACAGCTCATGTTTTCCGTACACAAGCATATACGTTTTACGGTGCTACTTTTACTATTCGAACAGGCAGGAACAGAACCAGTCACGAGTCACGTGACTAGTGCTTGACCACCCGCTCAAGAGCCATTTATATATTTTCCCAGACGCGTTTTATGTCCCGCGGTCTCGGTCAATCGAAGGTTTAAATGCGCCGTTAGCGTTGTCTTGCTCGAGCGCTACACGCAATCGGCCGTTCTTAAAAAAGCCGTCTTCGTGTATCGGCTATTCTTTAGTAAGGAAGTAAAAAAAAAGGCAGATCTCACGTACAGTGGGAATCGATGGTATGCGAAGCACGAATGAAGAAGGTTGATATTCCACTTTCAAATCACCAACACGTTAAGAGGTGGAGGTTAATTATGCCGTACACGACTTCCGTGTCATGTTATCATGTTTGGATGTGTTGTTTACCTTCGTCATCCATTCAGGTTACGTGATGGCAAATTTACTATATGTGGAGCGAGCAGGCTATGAGCGTGGTATAATGTCATGTTCTTACATAACACACGTCTCATGATTATTATGTTTGCACATGTCATATACCTTCGTCATCCATTGACGTCACGTAACACCAAATTCAGTACATGTGGAGCTAGCGAAACTGCCTCGAGTGCATCATGAAGGGCCCAATATACTCCAACGTAACGTTGACGTGCGCACCCGCTGGGAACAGTGACACTACGTTAGAAAAACGCGGGCACTCTATAGTCTGATGTCAAGCGCGACCGGCGCGACCAGCGTTCTTCGTCGCGGCCCGATGGCAACCGGCGTGAAATGCGACATGCTGCGTTTGGCGCCCATGTGTTACCCAGACATCACTGCGTCTGCCTCTTTTCAACGGATGGACACTGGACGCGCTGGAACGCGCGTGGGTCAAAGCAACCCAGCGTGCGCCTACGAGTATATGGCAGGACTGGCGCCTGGCGTGTCAACGCCGGCGGGCACGCGCACTGCGTCATGTCGAAGTGTAATGGCGCCTGCACTGTGGCATGTAGTCATTTCTCACAGGACACGCATCTCATGATTATCATGTTTGCACCAGTCACGTATACCTTCGTCATCCATTGGCGTCACGTAATACCAAATTGGCATATGTGAAGCGAGCGAAACGACTGCGAGCGCATCATGAGTGTGGCATGCAGTCATGTTGTTACATGACATGTATGCCATGATTTTCATGTTAGGGTCTGTCGCTTGTGTTCGCCATGCAATCATGCCATACTATAGCAGTTTTGCATCACGTCATGTGAACGTAACCACTGCAAGAGCAGCAAGACAACGAATCGTAAATCATGACATTCAGGACATAGAAGTCATGATTTTCATGTTATGACTAGTCAAATATGCTTGTCATATAGTCATGCAACAACATACCAAGTTTGCTATTGATACCAGTATCTAAATGGTCTGGACCTGCAGCTAAAAGCCATAGCCGGCTAGATAGATAGATAGATAGATAGATAGATAGATAGATAGATAGATAGATAGATAGATAGATAGATAGATAGATAGATAGATAGATAGATAGATAGATAGATAGATAGATAGATAGATAGATAGATACGCTCAAGCTCGCCGAAGTTTGCTAAGAAATGCTTCGCATTTAAAATATTATCTTGGATTTACGTCCCAAGACCAAGATATGATGAGAGATGACGTAGTGGAGGGCCCCGGAAAGTTTGGCCCTCTAGTGTTCCTCAAGGAGCACTCACATCGCACAGTACACAGCCATCTATCTATCTTTTCGCTTCCATCGAAATCCGACCGCCGTAACCGGGGTCAAACCCGTGACCTTCGGGTCAGCAGCTGAGCGCCAAAGCTCCACAGAGGTGCACTAGTGTACTGAAGTAGTAACGAGAAGTAATTTGACAGCATAACTAATTACTTTTCTAACTTTTAAGTTATATTTCATTACAATAGAAAAGGACCAAAGCGATTCTTGGCCTCGACCTCGAGTTCGCGTTCGATGCAATAACGCACTCGACGATACTACACCGAATATCACGAAAAAGCGTTGGTTTACGCGCGTACAACAAAAAATTTCATGAACAAGCGAGCCATGCTGGTGGCAGGAGACATACAGCTAGAAGAGCAGACGCTGGGTAGCACCGGCACCCCGCAATGCTCGGTCACCTCGCCCACACTCTTTAACCCGGCCATGGTCGGGCTCGCGAAAAAAACTGCAATAACTGAAAGAAGTCTGGCACACAATACAGGCTGACGAAATTTCTATCTGGGTGCGCCGAGGCAACGACGGCAACATAGAAACGGCGCTACAACAAGCAATCGACACAGTATAGGAATGAACAGTACTACGATGCTCGCCGTTAAAGTCCGAATTCCTGCTCTACCGCCCCACGCAAAGAGGTAGACTGCTCGGGGCTAGAGGTATGGCGGCGACGAGATGGCGAGATTCCAAAGACATCAGGTTATGCACGGCAACAAATTAATGATCCCAATAGTAAAAAAAGAGTAGGAGTCTCTCATAATCTTATGGTGGTTTTTGGACGTTAAACCCCATATATCAATCAGTAAAAAGAGTAAAGGTCCTTGGGAAGATAATTGAAGCCAGTGGCATTAATGGCGAAACGATAACTAAAACACAAGACGACCAACGCCTTCAGAGTTCTCGAGAGGGTCACTAGCAGAAGAGGTGGAATGAAAAAAAGTTAGTCTCATACAACCTATACGCTCTTTCGTCATGGGCCACATTGCGTATGTCGTGGCATTCCACAACTGGTGCAAGGCAGAGGAAGCCAAGATCGACATCTGCATACGCAGAAAGCACAAGGTGACATTGGGCCTAGCCGAGTCCACCAGCCCGCACCTGCTGCTTCAACTTGAACTTCACAGCGAGCTAAGCGAAGTCGCCGAGGTGCAGCGCATTTCCCAGCTCGAAAGACTATCGGACCCATCAGCGGAATGCCGGATCACAAAAAGTCTCGGCATCCGTTACCACACCGAACAAAGTCAAAGTCACTGTTGCAGACACGATGAGAAAAACTCTAAGGGTTGAACAGATTCCACAGAACGTTCACGCGGAACGCAACCGGAGCTGAAGAGTGGCCACGGCAAGAGCTCTCCTGCACACTTACGCTGAAGAAATGGGAACGCGTTTCGTTGACTCCGCTGAATACGCATAACGCTTGCGTTTCGCAGTCATGGTCCTCGATTGGAAAGGCCAAACGAGAATATCGGCAAGTATACCATGCGAGCATGCACAAC
>NC_134700.1:158376552-158436552 GCF_043290135.1 Rhipicephalus microplus | reverse complement strand
TTCTTGGTACTAGGTTTTCTTTGTATTTCGTGTGATAGTGGTTACGGACACCGGCGGCGGCGGACAACTACGGCGCCCTACGTGACCTGAGTTGTGATCTGGTAACAGCTTTCGCTATCAAATGTTGCTTGGGTTTCATTCTGCAGCTCGATACTAATCATCATCATCATTATAGACTTCCGGTGGGGCCAAGCCATGCGCGAGTTGCGCGTGCTGCTCGTGGCCAGATCGTTCCACGGACCCAGTCGGAACGATCCTGCCAGAACCTGTGCTGCCGGAGCTTCATGTTCTCTACCAGAGCCTGACTGGAGATGCCACCTTACGCTGCTCTCAAACGCGCCGAAAGGAAGAAGTCTAAAGCCAAGGCGAGGTGGTCTTTCGCTTCGACAAGCAGGGCTTTCAGAGACCAGCCATCCCGCAGGAAGGCGGACCTACCGGAGCAGTCCACCAGTCTTGAGGAGAAGCAAAAGAGTCAGCAACGTGTTCTGCGTGGCGGCAATTCTGATGACCGAAACAAAAGTGCAGCTTGCAAACTCTGCTCAAGAGATTTGAAAGCAAAGAAAGCGGGAAGTGAAACGCGCACAGCTAAACCATTCCTTCGCAGCGTCGAGCCATTGAGTGGTAGTGAATGGGAAGACAGCCCGAAAAAATCTGCCGTGGACTCGAGCAGTTTCAACTCCGAAGGCAGTCGTATCACTAGTGTGGAAGCCTTGTCGGACGCTCTCTCCGACTGCGATGCGGCGAATATTTCGAGACTGCTGCGAAAATATCTGAAGAAGAACGGACCGTCGCTTGAAAAAGACCTTCTCAGCGCACTGAGGCCATCGCAGGTTCAGTATGTGATCCATGCGTATGGGACCTTGACTGTCTTTATGGACTGCATGCCGGAATTCGAACGAGTTCGAAAAGGTCGGTGCACGCTTGTGTGCCACGAAGGGCTAGACGGGGAAGAACGTGACTGCAGCGACTTGCCACATACCCAGGAGGAGCACGGACACGCCCTTCATTCAAGTGGATCGAGCTATGACGGCCTCCAGCACGCGGACGATAGCGAGCCGGAGCGCGAGCCTTGCAGCTCGACGAGCAGCAGCTCCTACGAGTCAGCCGTCGAAGAGCAACCCGAAGAAGCAAAACATCGACTCAAGGACGCCTCTTGTCAAACACTGCTATCTTGCTACTCGCGAGGTGTACAAGCTGTGCAAAACACATCACATGCCGACACACAGACAGATGAGTCGCACGCTTGTCGGTGCGTGAAGGCGAAGTCGACGCTGCAAAGCCGAGACGCAGAGGTCAAGAAACTCAGAGAGCGGCTGAAAAATATCCGACAGAACCAGGCCCGCGAAATACAGCAGCTGCGTTTGAAGATCAAACAGCTTCTCGCAAAGCCTCAAATAGCTACACCACAGCATGGGGCCAGCAACCGCACCACGTCGAGGGAGCGGGTGCTGGTCGAGAAGAACAGGCCCGATGACAGGGTTAGCCCGCCACAGCCACGGCCACCACTGCGGCAGAAGAATCTACCAGCCCGTCCTATAGCGGAAAACAAGCTGATGACGCATCCGGTAGGACCAAAATCCCGGCCATTGAAACAGGCGGGCAGGCAGTGCTTGACGTCGGAAACGCCGCTGCCTGCGCAAGAAGTGCACGAAGTGTCCGGCTGCAAGAAATCTGCTGAAGCATGCAGAGACGTCGTATCGGTGAGGTCGAGCCAGGAGAATGCAGTGAAGAGCAGTACGGATATGCAAATATCTCGTATTGTCCGCATGGCAATGAAGCGACCGCCGGACCTCAGTGAGACCGAGATCCGAGAGGTTCTAAGTTATTTGCGCCTCACGAAAGGTGGATTTTCAGGCATGACCTTTAGCGCCATCGTGGACCTCGCGCTCGGGCAACTGAAAGCCGGCATGGATGACTGAGTGAAGGCATGTGAAGGCGTACCACGGACAATTCGGCCCTCTACGAAAAACTAGCTCAGCAAGTTGCATGCACCTACGTGAGGAAGTGCGATAGTGAAGCAATTTTCTTGCTTTCTTTCCAATTTGTGTCTGTTTTTATAAGTTCATATATTAATGTACGCTGTTAAGCTTTACCCCTTTGATTTTCTTAGGAAACTTCCCCTACATAAATTGTTTGTGCCTTCTACTCTTTGTGTAACATTGTTCTGATGTATATATTACAATACTGCTGCTGAAAGGGGGGGGGGGAGGATGTTAGGCGTATATATGTATCGAAAATTCGGCCGGTTTCTCGTACATTGGGAAATTGATGTTATGCGAAGCATGCGAATGGGAGCTGACTATGTGAAATGTTACGATGTGCCTCTAAGAATATGTACAAACGCACGCACAGACATACGTTTAAAGACGTATATGTTTAAAGGCGTATTTACATTTCCGTAACTATGCCCATGACAACATGGAAATTAGAAACACCTGAAGCGGTAAGCTGATATAAAGCGCTTGTGCTCGTGAGCGTGGTATATCCCTGGACACCGCTACATTAATCAACTTCAACGGATGGTGCCTAACTACAATCGACATTATCCCGACGCGAAGGCTATATCGCAGGAGTACAAATGTAATGTTTATGAAATTGGGTAGCCAGAACTGCAACAACAAGTGATGTTTCGTTTACTTGAAAAGCAGTTCCAAGACCTAGCGTGTCTATGTGGTAAACACTTGATTCCCACGCATTACACTGGGGCTCGATTCCTGCTGGGACCATTTGTTTTGTTTTGTTTCTCTGGGAGGTTGGCTCATACCCACTCAGACGGATTGGCCAAGAAAGTGTAGTGCAATTTTTCTGTAATCATTTTGACTATGTGTAATGAATTGGTATTATAATAAGACTAATGTAAACTTAAAAACAACATAAAAAGAGCAAACAAAAAAACAAAAAAAAACAAGTTGACCAATTTTGAGATTTGAGGTGTTATGATTAGCACTCAGCTGCGTTTACTTCACTCTGCCCTGGGGAGTAATAATTTTTTTTGTTGTTTTTGATTGAAGATCACAAAGTTATACGCTTGGTTGCCTGAATATAATCGCAAACGGCATTGAAAGCATCCCTGTGGCAATGTCCCAAAGCTGAGGCGCCAAAGCTTAGCGCCGTTTCCGCCGTTAATCTAAGGCCTATTTTCCGAAATTGCATAACTAGTAACCTTTTTCTAAGTATCTCGTAGCGGCGACAATACAAAAAATAATGATCTAGTGATTCCATTTCTCCGCAGAATGCGCAGAGGGGTGATGTTGTCTGACCAGCTCTGTGTAGATACAGGTTTAGAGGGGGGACAGGACATCGAAATTTAGTAATTAAGACTTCGAGCTTTCTGGACTGACTCCAGTGGGGTTGCCATGGAAACATGAGGTGGTTATAGTCTGTCCGTGTAGTTACTTTTTCTATAGTATCAGTAGAGATTGCTGATTTTCGATATCTTATTGCCGTGATATATTCAACATCTGGCAGTATGGACAAAACTGGCCCATCAAGTGCGGCTCGTGCTAAAGAATCGGCCAATTCATTTAATCTTAATCCACAGTGTCCCGGAACCCATAGTAATCTCAGGAGTCTCAACTGCGGGGGTACTAATGTTTTGAATGTGCTTAGAATTCGAGAGTTCTCTGAAGCCCTCAGAGCTGCACAAACTGAAAGAGAATCCGTCATTATTACTGCGTTGTTTTGATTTGATGGAAGTTTTCGAAGAGCTAAAATAATCGCCAAGAGCTCCGCTTCAAAAACTGGAGTAAAATCAGGCAGTCTCACTGAAAAGAACCAGTCAAGCAAATCAGACGCAATGCCTACACCTGCCTTTTGATTATTTACGGAAGCATCTGTGGCTATTATATTTTTAGTTTTTGCATGCTCCAAGTATTCTAATAATATGTTATTTAAAAATTTGAGGGATTGTAATTTGGCGTTTTGGGGGAATATATCATCATACGCAATAATAACATGACAATCCGAGTCATTAGTCTCAATTACATTTCTAATGTTCACATTTATACTTTGTAGATTTTTTTGTACAAACATTATCTGAGGTGTGTGAAACCGTGGCCAATGAGCAAGAAAGAAGGCGTCTGGGTTTGCGATAAAAGCATATTGAGATCTTCTTGCCGGTAAGCTATAAAATTTTAAAAATGCTTGTACGGTCAAAATTCGAAATCGACAAAGTAGTGTAGGCAGGCGCGCTTCCTGGTACAGTACGTTGATAGCCACAAATCTAGGGAGCCCCAGACACATTCGCAGTGCTTCTCGCTCCAAGACAACTAGAGGTTTCGTTTTATAAGCAGGCCCACCCGAGAATAATATGCAGCCGAATTCCATGATGGGGCGCATGTACATCTTGTACAACGTTATCAAGGTGTGCCTCCGTAATCCATATTTCCGGTTACTTAGCTTGTGTAGTAAGCCTGAAGACCGCTGTGCTTTGGTAGTTATATACTCTATGTGTGGACTCCAGTTAAGTTTGTCATTATAAATGATTCCCAAATATTTTATAGAGTCTACTTGCAGGATGGGTTCCTGTTTATATAGAATTGAAATTGAAATTGGTTCTGCAAGCGGAAATGCCATGAGCGCGCTTTTGTTGACATTTAACGATAACGAAATCGAGTGCAACCAAATTTCTAACATGTTAATATATCTTTGTAATTTAAGTTGTAGTGAGTAAATACCACAGTCAGCAGCAAAGAGTGCGATGTCATCAGCATAAATGTAGACAGTAACTTCTTGATCTGTTGGAATTGTGCTCATTAAAGCATTAAATAATATTGGAGATAAGACTGCTCCTTGGGGAACTCCGCGCGTTTGTTTAAATCTAGATGAGGAACATCCATCCTTGACGCAGTAGAATTCTCTTGATTTTAAGAATTCTGCCACCCACTCAATAAAATACTGTGGGAAGTTCAATCTCTCAAGCGTATTTAACAATATGAAGTGCTCCACACTGTCATACGCCTTGGCTATGTCAAGCGTTACTAAAGCAGCGTATTGCCTTCTTTTACGCGCGAGCTGTATTCGGCTCTCTAAATCAGCATGGGCACACCAAATAGAGAAATCACTACGAAAGCCGATTTGGTTCGGTTTTATTACTAAATTGTCTGCCATCCAGATACTTACTCGGCTATGTAGAACCCTCTCTACTAGTTTGACCATGTTAGATGTTAGAGATATTGGTCTGATATTATCGACTGTTAATCCTCCACCCGGATGTTTTAGTATAGGAATCACCTTTGCTATCCTCCAATCCTGCGGCACCCATGAGTTTTTTAAGGAGTAGTTAATAACATTGGCGACGTCTCGAGGCGATAAATTGAACAGAATTTTAATAATGGCTACTGTGATCCCATCTGGGCCAGGAGATGCACATGGTAAATGTTTAATCACGTTGGATACTTCAGTCTGTGTCACTTCTTCAAAGTCAGACTTTGTCGTAGACTTGTGCCAGTTGTTTGGCACTACTGAAGTGAATCTGCTTTCCAGACCTTTACCTATTGCCTCTAAGGTAGTGGTCATTTCTTGTGCCGACAGATTATCACAAGCTGCATTAACTGGTGATGGCAAGATTTTCCGAGCTCTCATATATCGGAACAGTGCTTTCATATGTTTAGGCTTCGACAGGTATTCATAATGTCTTCTGTCATAATCTTGTTTAGCTTGAGCTACCGTTCTTTTAAAGCCCGCAGCAATGAATTTATAATCGGCCCAGTTTTGTGGGGATTGATTATGTAAGAGCTGCTTCCAAGCTGCCTTACGTCGTCGGTGCTCTCTTGTACATTCATCATTCCACCAACGGCTATATACTCTTTTTGTGGATTCAACAGTAAATTCGGCTCTTTTGTAGAATCTTTTAATGACTGCGTTTATTTTCAGTGCTTTTTTATCATCGCTCTCTTCCGATTGAAAAGCCAGTGCTGACTTCAGGTCATTCCTAAATTTAGTGTAATTTACAAATACTCTTACATTTGAACAAGATGGAATTATCGGACAAGAAATTTCAAAACTTATCGGTAAGTGGTCACTGTTCGTGCCACAGTCTAGCGCTTTCCAAGAAGAAGTAGTAATGGCTGAACTGACAAAACTTAAATCTAAGGCCGACCTGTAGTGAGTACGAATAAATGTGGGGGTTCTGACGTTGAGGCACGTCAGGTCATTAGCCATTGTCCACTCCCACAAGCGTTTTCCACTAAGATCAGTTCTAAAACCCCAACTCGTGTGGTGAGAATTAAAGTCTCCAACTAAAACTTTGTCTTTGCACCACGATTTTGTAGCTAGATCCATACTTCGTGTGTCTTGAACTCCATCCGGGAAATACATATTAACTAAAGTGAAAGGAGTGCAGTTGGGCAGTGTAATGTCTACTGCCAAAATTTCGTATTCTGGCAACATATGTTTGTATGAGCATTTGACTTTCATACTAATTTTATTATTAATAAAGAGAGCTAGACCCCCACCTCTCGATGGACGGTCTAATCGAAAGGATTGGAAGTTATTCAAATGGAACAAATTATGTACAGATAGCCATGTCTCTTGTAATGCTATAATATCAGGAGCGAATTTAGAAGTCCAGTAGACCAAATCCGTAGATGCAGAATGGATTGATCGGCCATTCCAATGGAGAATCTTAAGCGACGCTATGGTTTCGAAAGAGCTGCTTCCGCTATAGCTTTCTCTAGAATGTTTTCTTTCAAGAAATCTCTCTTTGAAAGGCTCTCCTTTTCTTTCAGATACTTTTTGTTCTTAGTTTGTTTGGGTGAGTTAGTTTTCTTTGACACAGGGGATCTAGATCTCTTCAGGGACCTAGGGTCCAAATCCATGTCATCGGAATCTATTGTATATGCAGCTTTGTCCTCACTTACACTCCGTATATCTACTGCAGAGGGTGCTGTAGACGGAAAATACGAGGGTGCGGTTTCAAATTCCTCATTTTGGCTGTGGACGCCTATTGCAGAGGCTCCTGCTGGCGGATAATACGTTGGCGCAGTTTCAGATTCACCGTCAGTTATTGGTCGTGAACTCTCAACATGTTGGGATACTAGGCCTGACTCTCCCGTTGTACCAAATATGCGAGTCATCTGGTTAGCCAAAATTTGAGATAGAGAATCGCAAAGGTTAGAAGTCAGTCGTTCCATGGCTTTTTCTAGAGCCTTTTCTATGGCCTCCGCTATATTCAGGGAAATCGACCCATTTATTTCCGAGAGATGTCGTGCTGCAACACTGGCATACCCCTGAGTTCTAGTCTGTATTTCCGCTAGGGCTTCTCGTCGAGAACAGCGCCTACGCCCTATAATTTCAAGAATTTGCATTTCTCGAGCCTTTGCTGAACAATCAGGATTATCTGCACAGTGTTGTTCGTTGCAGAGACAACATTTCTCTTCTTTAGCTTTGCAGTAATTTGTTTCGTGGTTGTCACCACACACTCGGCATCTGAGTTCTGACCTGCATCCTTTAATAGTGTGACCGTATCGCCAGCACTTCGTACACTGGAGTGGTCGCAGTGATAGCGGTTCCACTCTGTATATTAGTGGCCATGCCTTGATTTCGCTTGGGAGATTCGCTCCAGCAAAGGTTACAATTACCGACTCAGTTGGCGTCTTCTGCTTCTCTACTAGTCGTGCACACCTATAAACGGAAACAGCACCAGTCACGGCAAACATCTCTAATACCTCAGACGGGGTCAAGTTAACATCGACACCGCGAACAATACCTTTCACACATGCCAGATGCGGGGGAATAAAGGCGCTCACCGGGTTGGTCGCGAAACTCGAGCACTTCAATAGGTCTTGGACACAGAGCTGATCAGATGAAAAACATAGAATACCACCTCTGCCGAACTGGCGGACCTCTGTGATGCTGTGGAAGTGAGACGTCGCAGCTCTAAGCTCCGCCTGAATCACTTTCGGATTCTTCATCCTAATGAAGCCGTCATTGCTAGGGACGAGGGCCACAGGAACTGCGGGAATGCCGTTGCGTAGAAACTGATCCACTGGTATTTCCTGTGGTGGAAGTGAAGCAGACCAGAGGCAAGCCCCTGGTCCAGGTGAAGAAAACTGCATCTAAGTGAACTTTCTAGCGCTAAAAGCGCTTACTTAGCTGTAAAAGTGACATGTCGCCTTAGAAGACGACATTAACGAAGTGCGCGCGGCGGCACTGGCGCGGTGGCACGAGCGCGGGCCTGGCGTCGAACGCTGGCCAGGAGTGACTCCAACGCCTGGGCTACGCTTTTGAACTTGTTCACGTTTCCTGTCCTTTAATAAATCGTCTACAGTCACAAGCGGCTGTACAGACGTAACAGTTGGCGACGAGGATGGGATCGAACGCTGGCCAGGAGTGACTCCAACGCCTGGGCTACGCTTTTGAACTTGTTCACGTTTCCTGTCCTTTAATAAATCGTCTACAGTCACAAGCGGCTGTACAGACGTAACAGTTGGCGACGAGGAAGACTGGATCGACTCATCGGCACTCCACCGACGTCAAGGAAATAACATGGCGACGCCCGACTTCGGTCGGCTACCCGAATTCAGCGGCAGCCCCAGCTCCTGGAGATCCTGGTATGGGAGGCTACAGTTCTTCTTCGAGGCTAACGAGATTACAGACGCATCGAAGAAACGTGCTCATCTGCTAACGCTGTGCGGGGAACAGACTTATGACATCGTCTGCGCCCTCGTTCAACCCAAGCAGCCCAACCAAGTGAGCTACGAGGACATAGTCAAGATGCTCAAGGCTCACTTCGATCCACAACCGTCTGAAGTCTTCTGCAGGGCACGATTCCAGCGACGTGACCAAAAGCACGACGAAACGGTCAGTGATTACGTCACGGCGCTCAAGAAGCTAGCAGCAGATTGCAATTTCGGGACAAGCGCAGACACGGCAGCGAATCCGACAATGCTGCCTATGGACGTCATGCTGCGTGATCGTTTCGTTTGCGGTCTTCGGAACGAGCAGGTCCAGCAACGGCTCTTCGCAGAAAAGGACTTGACGTTCAAGAAAGCTTTCGACCTTGCACTGCGAGCTGAAAACGCCATCGAAGACCAGAAACGCGTGAAAACCGAATTTAAAGAGTTTCACGAATCCTGCATAAGCACATGCAAGATAGACAACCAAGGTCACTCTAGTGCCTCTGCCCAAAAGAAGAAACAACGCTGTTGGCGTTGTAACGCGCTACATAATCCGGACACTTGCAAGTTCCAGACAGTCTCCTGCAACTACTGCAAGAAACGAGGACACATTGAAAAAGCCTGTCTGAAAAAGCGGAAAGAAGCAAAAACGAGCAACAGCATCGAATATCCCCAACAAGGAACTTCGACAGCTGCCTCAGCACCAGTGACGACTCAGCAGGACTCATCAGACGTGGCCCTTTACGAGCTCAACACCGTAACCAACGCGTCCAGCACACAGAAGGTCATGACTCGGCTACGCGTACATGGCAAGTTCTTGGATTTTGAAGTCGACTCGGGTGCAGCCTGCACACTCATCAGTGAGGTCACGTTCAAAGCTACGTGGACAGATGATCGACCACGGCTTCAGACCGACAACATTCTCCTACGCACATGGTCAGGACAGTCTCTTCGAGTTCTCGGATGTGCAACGGTGATTGTTACGCGCGGAAACAAGACCATGACACTACCACTTGTTGTCATCAAGGGAGCAGGTTGTAACCTCCTTGGACGAAACTGGTTTCCTCACCTGGGTATACAGATCACGGGCATCAATGATGTATCCGGCGATGAACTTGTTTCGAAGCTTCTCGACAAGTACCAATCTGTATTCGACGAGGACATATCAGGACACATCGGTCCAGCGGTACAACTAGACCTCGTGGAAGGAGCGAAACCAAAGTTCCTAAAAGCACGGCCGGTTCTTTTCGCGCTCCGGTCAGCTGTAGAAGCAGAATTGGATCGACTGCAAAGTCAAGGCATAATCGAGCCAGCACAGCATTCGGATTGGGCAACGCCTCTCGTACTGGTTCGAAAGAAAAATGGCTCGTTGCGAATATGCGGCGACTACCGTTGCACAGTGAACCAGGTATCAAAGAAGGCAGACTACCCACTTCCCTCAACTGATGAAGTGCTCAGCCACTTGAGGGGAGGCAAGGTCTTCAGCACCCTGGATTTAGCACAAGCGTACCAGCAACTTCACGTGACGCCAGAGACAGCAGAGATATTGACCCTGAACACGCTGAAGGGACTATACAGGGTCAAGAGATTGCCTTTCGGAATTTCTGCAGCCCCAGCCATTTTTCAACGTTTTATGGAGACAGTGCTGTCAGGCATCACAGGCGTGTGCGCATACCTAGATGACGTGATCATCAGTGGGAAAGACGCCACGGAACACGCCGAGAGACTGGAAGAAGTGCTGAAGAGGCTACGAAACTACAATCTGCGCCTCGGAAAAAACAAGTGCTGCTTTGCGGTGCGACAAGTTTTCTTTCTGGGACACCGAATCGACGAGACAGGCGTCCACACAAACGAAGAGAAAGTTCGAGCCATAACGGACGCTCCAGCACCAAACTGCAAACAAGCGCTCCAATCATTTCTCGGAATGCTGGCTTTCTACGACAGATTCTTGAAGAACAGGGCAACAGTTGCCAGCTGCCTATACCAGCTTCTTCAGAAGGACGCCACGTGGAGATGGGAGACAAAGCATCAAGAAGCCTTTGACAAGCTTAAGGCATTGCTGCTCAGTCAGACCGTACTGGCACACTACGACGAACAGAAGGAGCTTCTTGTCTCTTGTGATGCTTCACCATATGGCATAGGAGCTGTTCTGTCTCAACGTGATGACCAGAATAGAGAGGCGCCAATCGCTTTTGCATCTCGGACGCTAGGGCCGGCAGAACGCAATTATGCTCAATTGGACAGAGAAGGCCTTGCTGTGGTGTTTGCAGCCCACAAGTTCCACAAGTATATTGCGGGAAGAAAGGTGACTTTCGTCACTGACCACCAACCACTGCTCGGCATACTGGGTCCACAAAAGCCAACGGCTCAAGTCCTTTCTCCACGGATGACCAGATGGTGCATCAAGTTATCGGCGTATGACTACAGCATAATCTACAGGCGTGGCAAGAACCATCAAAACGCGGATGCGTTGAGCCGTTTGCCATTACAAGAACGTCTCGATGAACCCTGGCCTCCAGGTGACGTACTATTGTTCGAAGCTTTATCGAGACCTCCGTTGACTGCTGCCGAGATAGCACGCCTGACACAACAAGACAGCATCATGCAGAGGTTGTACAAGGCAGTGCAGGATGGTACAGTGGAGAAACTCACTGGAGATGAGTTTGCTCCTTACCGACGACGAGCGACCGCACTAGCACTACATCGCGAGTGCATCACACTTGGATCCCGAGTGATCATACCGAGCTCAGCACGAGCCCGTGTTCTGGCACTTCTGCATGCTGGTCACAGAGGCATGGTAGCCATGAAGAAGTGCGCAAGGAGCTACGTATGGTGGCCCGGAATGGACAAGGTGATCGAGGAAACGGTGCGACAGTGCCGTGAATGCCAAGCAACGCAAAAGAGCCCACCCAAAGCTCCTATTCCTACGTGGGACCGTCCCCAGACAGCATGGAACACGGTGCACGTTGACTTCGCGGGGCCACTACTCGGACGCACCTACTTGGTTGTTGTGGACGCATACACAAAGTGGGTGGAAGTCCGGCACGTGACACAAGCAACATCCGCGGCTGTAATCGACGTGCTCCGAAGCCTCTTTGCAACGTTCGGCATTCCCCGAAAGGTCATCTCCGACAACGGAAAAGCATTCATCTCCAACGAGATCAAGCAGTTCTATGCGTCGAACGGCATACAGGCTGCAACCTCACCAGCATATCATCCGGCAACAAACGGCCAGGCAGAACGCTATGTGGCGGAGCTGAAAAGAGCGCTGTTGAAAGATGCAGACAAGTCCATACAGTGCCGACTTGCAAGATTTCTGTATCGGCAGCACACGACAATACACACTACCACAGGTATGACACCGGCGAGAGCGATGTTCGGACGAGAATTGCTCTGCCCTCTCGATCTTCTTAAGCGGGAGACGAATAAGCGAAGTCCTGAGAGCCAGGAGGCATTGCAAAAATCACGCCGCTTCGCTATAGGGGATAGAGTGCTTATCCGGCAGTTTTTGAAAAAGCCAGATTGGATTGAAGGCGAAATACTGCGCCGCGTCGGACCACGATCCTGGCTTGTAAAAAGCGACCAAGGAAAGGTTCGGCGTCACCTCAATCACATGAGGAAAACGAGTCAGACCAGACAAACAACCCAATCGCGGACAGATTGGAGCGCAGCTGACGATCTCTTGGACGCAACGCCAGAAGAGACGCCATCGAGCTCAGCTGCTCAACCGCCTGACTCGCCCGAGATGCAAGATCACACTCCCTCGCAACCGTCGACGTCACAGGCAGTGGCCACTCGGCAACTGCGACCACCAGAGGTTAGGCGACCTCCAGACCGCTATGGAGACTTCGTCTAAGGGAGGAAGAGTGACATGTCGCCTTAGAAGACGACATTAACGAAGTGCGCGCGGCGGCACTGGCGCGGTGGCACGAGCGCGGGCCTGGCGTCGAACGCTGGCCAGGAGTGACTCCAACGCCTGGGCTACGCTTTTGAACTTGTTCACGTTTCCTGTCCTTTAATAAATCGTCTACAGTCACAAGCGGCTGTACAGACGTAACAAAAAGCACTATAGGAACACCTAATAAAGACAAAGAAACCACAGCCACTACACAAACTTAGGCCAAAACCCCAGAGCAAGCACGACCAGCTACTTGCGTGTTCGAGCGTTCAGAACTGCGTTCTCAGAGCTGCACAACCGGCGTCCGAACGTTGATGATGATGATGATGAATCCACAGACATGGCTCGTACCCACTCAGGGGGATTGGCCAAGAATTGATGACTTAGTTAGGTAAGTTTTTTTTTTAATATCGAAACCACCCACCAGAAAAAAAGAATAAAAAAAATAAAGACACCCTAGTCAGAATGAATGGAGTGCAATAGTTGCTTGTCACTCGTGCAGATAAGACAACTATTCATTACCTTGAATAAGAATCAGGATAGTTAAACAATGCTCTTGTGTTCGTTGGAATTATTATTAGTTTTTTTTTGCATGATTAATAATCACGCAATTAAAAGCTTAATTCTTTTACTTTCATTCAGGTACTTGCAAATTGCGTAGAAAACGTTCTCGTGGCTGAAGCCCAGATCGTAAGCACCGAAGGAAAGTATGTTTTCTGCAGATAAGTTTAACCGCAGGCTAGCGAATGGGAGGGCTAAGAATGTTTTCCTAAGCAATTTGTATCGGCGACATGATAAAAAATAGTGCTCTATTGTTTCCAATTCTGAACAAAAGTTGCATTGTGGTGATATCGCCAGACCAGCCCTATGTGAATAGAAATTTAACGGGGGGACACGACATCGAAATCTGGTTATTATGGTTTCCAACTGTTTTGTAGGACACCAGTGACTTTTCCATGGAAATCTTAAGTGAGTAAATTCTGGTGTTGACAATATTGCTTCCATAGCGTCTGCACTGAGCGCAAGCTTTCTGTATCTTGTCGCCGTTATAGTGGCCACTTCGGGAAGGACTGATAGTACTGGCCCTTCCAATGCTGCTCGTGCTAGAGAGTCGGCGATTTCATTTACTGCTAAGCCGCAATGACCGGGTACCCATACTAATTTCAGTAGCTGCAGCTGAGGAGGAACTAGCATAAGGAGCGTCTTTAAGGCCATCGATTTTGTTGACGCCGTAATCGACGTACATACTGACAGGGAATCCGTTATTATGATCGCATTAGCGGCATTCAAAGGTAGCTTTCGCAGCGCTAGAACTATTGCCAACAGCTCAGCTTCAAAAACTGGGGTGAAATCCGGTAATCTTAATGAAAAAGACCAGTCAAGCGAATGTGAGTATATACCTACACCTGTCTTTTCATCCAATACTGAAGCATCTGTGGCAATAATGTTATTCGTTTCCGCGTGTGCAAGATAATCCTGCAGTCGGCTATTTAATACCCTATAGGATTGTAATTTAGCCTTATAGGGAAAAATGTCATCGAATTCAATCTTAAGAATTTTATTTGTATCCTGCGCAGCAATCACATCTCGAATTTTTACATTTAACCTATCTAGTTGTTTCTGGACAAAAACAATTTGAGGTGTTCGAAAGCGTGGCCAATGGGCAAGAAAAAAGCTGTCTGGGTCATTTATAAAATCATACTCAGATCGTCTTGGCGCATAGCTATAAAATTTAAGAAACGTCTGAACCGTTAGGATACGAAAACGGCAAGGCAATGTAGGTAATCGTGCTTCCTGATACAAAACATTGTTTCTTACAAACCTCGTTAGTCCTAGACACAATCTCAAGGCTTCTCGTTCCAGCATGACCAGAGGCTTTATTTTATAGGCAGGGCCACCTGAGAACAATACGCACCCGAATTCTAGGATTGGTCGCATATACATTTTATAGATCATCACCATTGTGCTTCTGCGTAGACCATATCGGCGGCTGCTCAGTCTACGAAGAATTCCTAAGGCGCGTTGTGCTTTAGATGCCATGCTTTCTATGTGAGGAGTCCAGTTTAGGTTGGCATTATAAGTTACTCCCAAATATTTAAGAGATTCCACCTGTGGAATGGGCTCTTGTTTATAACATATTGAAATTGAGATGGGATCGGATAACGGGAATATCAATACTGCACTCTTATTTACATTTAAGGTCATGCAGACTGCATCTAGAAGGATTCGAAGGATCGATGTCCGAACGGGGACATCGGCTTCTTCTTTCTTGACATTGGCTGGGACCATGACATTGATTCTTCTTCTTTTCCTGTGATGGCTCATACCCAATGCAGGGAATTATCCGAGTGGTGTGGGAATGTTTTCAGTATATATAATTCACTCATAGCTCCGCCATGGTGGTAATGAGGTATAATCGGCTGCCTACCCGCTGGTCGGGGGATCGAATACCGGCTGCGGTGGCTGCATTTCCGATGGAGGCGGAAATGTTGTAGACCCACGTGCTCAGATTTCGGTTGCATGTTAAATAACCCCAAGTGGTCGAAATTTCCGGAGCCCTCCACTGCGGCCTCTCTCGTAATCATATATGGTGGTTTTGTGACGTTAAAGCCCACATATCAATCAGCATACTGCTCATATAACCTACAAATAACTAATATAACCAATTTCAGTACGAGGTACTATTGAGATATTTAAAAGAGGAAGAATTTAACTAGATGTTCTTATAGACTGATTTATAAATTCTTGAATAGCGAAGAAAAAATCCCTGGCACTGTAGCCCCGAATAAAGGCGCCGAAAGAAAAAAAGCTGATTCTGATATTTCCAGACCCAGAAGCCATTCACTCTCCCATACTTATTTGGTTTATCCCAGGTAAAGGGGGTGATCACGAGAGCAGTTTTATGTAGGTGGCTTGTAGAGATAGATAGATAGATAGATAGATAGATAGATAGATAGATAGATAGATAGATAGATAGAAGGATAGATAGATAGACTGATAAATGTATAGATAAATAGAAGGATATATATATATATATATATATATATATATATATATATATATATGTGTGTGTGTGTGTGTGTGTGTGTGTGTGTGTGTGTGTGTGTGTGTGTGTGTGTGTGTATAGATAGATAGATAGATAGATAGATAGATAGATAGATAGATAGATAGATAGATAGATAGATAGATAGATAGATAGATAGATAGATAGATAGATAAAGTGCCTGCAGTATGAGAGGAAGCTTGCTTCGCATTTTATAATTCCAGTTTTAACAGCGGAGCTTTTGAAGCTTGATGGCCGTGTTCTACAATCGCGAAAAACTGCGTCCATCTGTGCCAAACAAAGTTGGAGCATCGCGTAGCTATGTAAAGTATAGTATAACAACGGGGTGGAAAGAAAAGTGTACATGAGGTACCTCCTTACGCGTTATTCACACCTCGAGAAGTTTGGACTTGCGTGCTCGCCGCAGCGAGTGGCTCCCGGCTATTCGCACTTAATGGGCCGAGCTGTGCTGCTTGACTTGATTGGATGCAGATGACCAGTTAGTGACAGTGTCGCGTTTCGATTTCCTGGCAGCTGCAAGATGAACAGCGAGCTTAAACGCCTTTCATGCACAGCCGCCCATCTTCCCTACGGGGCCTGTCCATACATTTCCATAGTATTTTTAGGTGCGGAAGACAGTTTAGAATTCTGCCCATGAAGTACTTGTAATTTATTCCGTTTGCCATCACCAGCAGCAAAATTTGGCTCCTTGGCTCCGCGTTCTGACAGAGAAGCTTGTTGAAGCATTTGGTAACTTGCGCTTCATCGTAATGAACTATCATCATCATGAAAGGGCCCACCCATTCCATCCTCAATACTGGAAAACTGTTCGACTGTCAGTAACAACTGCCCAGTCGTGCGAAAATTCGTCAGGTATGGGGCAAACTCCGCTACCGTGTCCAGCCGGTGCAAGTGCCAAATGAACGCGTGAAAAAAGATCAAATGAAAAAAAGATAGAAAGAAACAGTGAGTAAGAAAGGGACAGAAAGAAAGGTCAGAAATAAAGACCAGAAAAAAAACGCAATGATGTCAGCAATACATGAAAAGACAAAAATACATAGAAAGATGAAGAAAACGACAAAAGGTTACGAAAAAGAGATAGAGAGGGCAAAGCAGAAAGAAGGACAAAGAGATACGAAGGAAAGTGAGAAATAGAGAGAGAAAGAGATATGAAGGATGGGAGAGAGGGATGTTATATAGATAGAATCGAAAAACAGGTAGAAAGAACAAAAAACAAAACAGAAAGAGATGCAAGAAGCAGAGAGAAATAACAAATAGAAATACAGGAAAGTAACAAAAGGCTGTCAAGATACGCCTTTTCTCCTTGCTTGGAACATATAGTGCGAAGTTGCCATTTTTTGTTTTCAGGCTTTTGTTTATATAGCGGGCTCATAAAAGAACTGTTCCCGGTCTCAGTGTTAGCTGGAAGTAATTCCTTCATCGAGTCCATCGTGAAATCTGTTACAGGAACTACTGTGAGTGCAGTTGCGAGGTGCCTACTAAGTCCCAATCATCATCATTGTGCAAAGTGGTGAGGTACACTCAATACGTTTGTAAGATAGAACGCACGCCTACGTTGTGCACTTTGTTGTAGCTAATGATCATGTAGAATAGTGGCTGAACCCTTTGACATTAGTGGCAAACTCTAAATAAATAAATAAATAAATAAATAAATAAATAAATAAATAAATAAATAAATAAATAAACTTTATTACGAAATCCGCCATGTTTGTGGTCCGACCTAGACAACGCAGGCAGGTACCAGGAGACCCTGTCTCCACATAGCCTCTCTGGCCTGCTGGATAGCCCATTTTGTTCTGATGAAGAAAAATGATTGTGAAAAAAAAATAAAATATGACAAAACCTTTCGAAATGGCGGGAAAGCTTTAAATCATCCCCTGGTCGGGTATTTATATAGTTCACATTATGTGACACATGGTATGAGAAGTTCAGAGCACTGGCGTAGCTTTGTCGTATATAGTGTAGTAAGACGATGAGTTGGGCCAGTCGGTTAGGATCCATCGTGAACTTACTTACAGCGCAACAACAAAAAAATACAGGACACAGAATTATTTTCATGGACAAATTATCTTCATGGAGCTCTCACAGCGAACAAGGTTATTTGATCAGTCAGTAATACACCAGCAACAAGCATCGACATGCAGTCTTGTGAGCAAGGAGCCTAAAATGTCGACACATATATGCACTACTTATGCTCCCAAATATTCTTGTTTACACGACCGAGTTAACGCGATCAAAATAAAAGTAATCAGTATTAAATGAAAAGCATTTCTTAGCGAGCCTGGCAAAGGTCACTTCGCTCTTTGAACAGGTCCCATTTGCGAAAAGGGCGCGCTTTTCATACACAGCGAGCTATAACAACAGGGAAATTTGTTAGTTTGCCCTCACCTGTACTTGTGATTACGTTTTGGTTGTCATTAGAGAGTTATAGTATACCGGGCTTACCGGGTTAGCAAGTGTACCGTGATACCGGAATCGATACCGAATCGAACATGGCGGCGCTCTGGGACGCCCGCTTCGAAGTCATTTTGGCGTAGTTGTTGAAAGATTGACCTTGTTCGCAGCAAACGACTATTCAAAATGACTTTGCTTGCCTTCAGTTAGCTTCGATGACCGAGTATTACGGGTAAGTTGGCATACTTTTTGAGATAGCTTCCCATTTCGAACGCGTTTAGGCCTAACTACAAGATCGATGTAAACAAATCGCCAACATAGATGTTTTCGCGTTTGGCACGTGGTTCATAATTATTTACTTTTATTATCACTAAAATGAATTTCTAACAATGCTTCGCGCGGTGGTATAGGCAAACTTTTTCGTTTTCTTTTCATTTTCACTGTTTAACTTAATAACAATACAATAGGTGGCACCACCATCCCAGCTGGAGCACGTAAACCACGTAAACGCTATCCCGCTAAACTATAAGGTGCTCCCCACAACGAACATTTGCTGCACGGTAATGCCATTCCCTTAACCTACGCTATCACGCTAACGCCAAACGCTAAGTGCTCGTGTTTTGCTAGCGCAGCGTGGCTGCGCCCGGCTTGGTTGGGCGTGCGTCAACGTTACGTGCACTCACCGCCGTTTCGCTAGCTTCACATATACCAAGTTTGGTGTTACGGGACGTGAATGGACGACGAAGGTATCTGACACGTCCAAACATCATAATTATGATATTCGTGTCATGCAAAACATTACTACATACTACGCTCATAGCGTGCTCGTGGTCGTTTCGCTAGCTGCACATATACCAAATTCGTTATCAGGTGACGTGAATAGATGACGAAGATAAATGACACGTCCAAACGTGATAACCATGACATGAAAGTCACGTATGGCGTCATTTACCTCCGCCCCATATTGTCGTGCTGATTTTAAAGTAACATATCAAGCTTCCTCATTCGTGCTTCGCATATGAGCGATTCGCATTGTACGTGGGATCTGCCTGTTTTCTTCCCACTTGCTTTCTTTTCCGGTCGCGACTCTACATGAGCATAATTTGCAGCTCGCTGAAGAGCTCCAGTGCCACGTCCGGATTCTCATCTGCTGAGAAACAGTGCTGCTCTTTCGATGTTTTGGATCTCCAGCAGATTTAGTTTTGTTTAGTTTTGCAACATATTACAAGTCATAGCAGACGTCAGAGAGGAGAGTTGAAAAACGGGGGGGCTGAAAAGAGGGTTTGAATTACCGGGATTCGAATTAACCAGCGTCTGAATTAACAGTCGTGGATGCCGGCGCGTTCAAAATATTGGGAGTTTTCTCTGTGTAAATACACAAGGCCGTGTCATGACCATACTCGGGTTTAATTAAGTGTTAATTCGGCTAAACCGAGTCTGAATGAGCAAGCACATGCTGTATTTATATTTTTTTGTACTTATGCTATCTGTAATCACTACCCAACGTGGTTCTCTATCAGATGTGACGCGCCGCCTCTTCAATACCGGGGCCGTTGTATCGTCGTCGCCGTACACTTATAGTAATGGCATGGCTGTTAGTGGTGGCATTGAAAATGATGCACGTAAATGAACTGCGCAGGCTCCTCGCGTTCGAAAATTTTCAAGCGCATGTTGTCACTAAGCTACTCAATTTAAATAACTTTATGTTGGAAGGTTATAGTTTTGGGGAGTCGTCCGTGCCTGTGGCCGTCTCTTGTCTGAAAGTTTTTACACTTAGAATTATAAATCTAGCGGGCTCGAACCGTCATGCTCTTATTCAATATCGTGCATGTTTTCCTGATTGAAAAGTTATAACTCTGCGAAATATTTTTCTACGCTTGCGCAGATGCCCTGAACCACAAGCTTACCTGAACAAACCACGCCACAAGGTTCAGTGTCAATCACGTAGACAAATCTCAATTGTCGATGACTGCAGCTGTTACGGATAAAAGCTGCAACCACGGCATTTACGGTAACTCTTGTCTATTTGTGCCTGATGGGAAGATCATACTTTACAGCGACGATGTATAGAAGTCTTGGCGGATCGCGTCTCTAGACAATGGGTGCGTAGAACGATTTTCGGCGAGCCGATTAACGTCAACAATTTAGCGTTTTTATAAAAAAGAAACAGAAACAGGACATGGCGTGAAAGGAAACATATGGATGCATGGCGACGCCGTCATGGCAGATTGACATGAAAAAAATCTCCTCAAAGAACAGACTACTTCCACATGAAACGAATGTCATGTCATTTTTGTACATGTCACTAAAAAGGGTATATTGAAGGAAGTGAGCAGACATTGCATTATTTTATTTTATGTGATTTTCGCACACGCTTCTTGAAACACTTCGTGTACAGGGTACGCTCACGCCATCGACACATTCGCCAAAGTTGAGAACAGAGAGACACAAGAGGACACATGCACAGAGCAGAGAAGGTATAAATGCATAACAGAGAAGCGCACTTGCTCTACATGACCTAGTTTCGTCGGTCGCAGTCGAAATTATTGCAGTGCTAATTCTCTAACGACGGCTTTTGGGACCAGCTAATTATTTCCGTGAAATTTCTCCATCCGCTCAATGATGTTCAGATAAAAGGTGAAGGGTACTCGAATCACATTATCACACAAATAAATTGGATGACACCTTCCACTATTTCATAATTTATTAATAACATCCGGGGTATTACGTCCGAAAACCACGATATTTGACGCAATACACGGGCCTGTAGCATTTCGCCATCGTTGAAATGTCACGGCCATAATGGGGATCGAACATGCTACCTGCGGGTCAGCAGCCGTGCACCATGACGGACGATAATTATGATAATAGGCCCCGTTTGTCAGTAGTTAATAATCCAAAATCAACCTAGCTAGATATAGATGCGAAAGCTTTCCAGGAAAGAGGCAGTAACAAAAACGAACAAGCAATAACTTCCAGTTGGTTTTTAATTCATTTAAATAGCTTATTCGCAGCCGAAATATCACAAACTTCGAACATTGTTCCTGTGCGAAACTGTCGGAATTTAGCGTCCGTATTGACTTTTCGGCCTACTCTGTGTTTTAGCAGTGTTTTCTCGCTAGATTCATGTCAACGAGCGCACGTTTTTTCAACGGACCTTTTTTTGTTTTTTTTTTGTTTCCCTGGGATGTTGGCTCATACCCACTCAGGGGCATTGGCCAAGAAAGTGTAGTGCAGTTTTTCTGTGATCATTTTAACTATATGTAATGAATTGGTATATAATAAGACTAATGTAAAAATAAAAACAACATAAATAGAGCAAACGAAAAAAAATCAAGTTGAGCAATTTTGAGATTTGAGGTGTTATGATTACTACTCAGCTGCGTTTACTTCACTTTGCCCTTGGGAGTAATAAATATTTTCTTTATTTAAGATCACAAAGGTATACGCTTGGTTGCTTGATTATAATCGCAAACGGCATTGAAAGCATCCCTGTGGCAATGCCCAAAACTGAGGCACCAAAGCTTAGCGCCGTTTCCGCCGTCAATCTAAGGCCTATTTTCCGAAATGGCATAACTAGTAGCCTTTTTCTAAGTATATCGTAGCGGCGACAATACAAAAAATAATGATCTAGTGATTCCATTTCTCCGCAGAATGCGCAGAGGGGTGATGTTGTCTGACCAGCTCTGTGTAGATGCAGGTTTAGGGAGGGGGGGGGGACACGACATCGAAATTTAGTAATTAAGACTTCGAGCTTTCTGGACTGACTCCAGTGGGGTTGCCATGGAAACATGAGGTGGTTATAGTCTGTCCATGTAGTTACTTTTTCTATCGTATCAGTGGAGATTGCTGATTTTCGATATCTTATTGCCGTGATATATTCCTCATCTGGCAGTATGGACAAAACTGGCTCTTCAAGTGCGGCTCGTGCTAAGGAATCGGCCAATTGATTTAATCTTAATCCACAGTGTCCCGGAACCCATAGTAATCTCAGGAGTCTCAACTGCGGGGGTACTAATGTTTTGAATGTGCTTAGAATTCGAGAGTTCTCTGAAGCTGTCAGAGCTGCACAAACTGAAAGAGAATCCGTCATTATGACTGCGTTGTTTTGATTTGATGGAAGTTTTCGAAGAGCTAAAATAATCGCCAAGAGCTCCGCTTTAAAAACTGGAGTAAAATCAGGCAGTCTCACTGAAAAGGACCAGTCAAGCGAATCAGAGGCAATGCCTACACCTGCCTTTTGATTATTTACGGAAGCATCTGTGGCTATTATATTTTTAGTTTCTGCATGCTCCAAGTAATCTAATAATATGTTATTTAAAATTTGCTAGATTGTAATTTGGCGTTTTGGGGGAATATATCATCATACTCAATAATAACATGACAATTCGAGTCATTAGTCTCAATTACATTTCTAATGTTCACATTTATACTTTGTAGATTTTTTGTACAAACATTATCTGAGGTGTGTGAAACCGTGGCCAATGAGCAAGAAAGAAGGTGTCTGGGTTTGCGATAAAAGCATATTGAGATCTTCTTGCCGGTAGGCTATAAAATTTTAAAAATGCTTGTACGATCAAAATTCGAAATCGACAAAGTAGTGTAGGCAGGCGCGCTTCCTGGTACAGTACGTTGATAGCCACAAATCTAGGGAGTCCCAGACACATTCGCAGTGCTTATCGCTCCAAGACAACTAGAGGTTTCGTTTTATAAGCAGGGCCACCCGAGAATAAGATGCAGCTGAATTCCATGATAGGGCGCATATAAATCTTGTACAACTTTATCAAGGTGTGCCTCCGTAACCCATATTTCCGGTTACTTAGCTTGTGTAGTAAGCCTGAAGACCACTGTGCTTTGGTAGTTATATACTCTATGTGTGGACTCCAGTTAAGTTTGTCATTATAAATGATTCCCAAATATTTTATAGAGTCTACTTGCTGGATGGGTTCCTGTTTATATAGAATTTAAATTGAAATTGGTTCTGCAAGCGGGAACGCCATGAGCGCGCTTTTGTTGACATTTAACGATAACGAAATCGACTGCAACCAAATTTCTACCATGTTAATATATCTTTGTAATTTAAGTTGTAGTGAGTAAATATCATAGTCAGCAGCAAAGATGCGATGTCATCAGCATAAATGTAGACAGTAACTTCTTGATCTGTTGGAATTGTGCTCATTAAAGCATTAAATAATATTGGAGATAAGACTGCTCCTTGGGGAACTCCGCGCGTTTGTTTAAATCTAGATGAGGAACATCCATCCTTGACGCAGTAGAATTCTCTTGATTTTAAGAATTCTGCCATCCACTCAATAAAATATCTTGGGAAGTTCAATCTCTCTAGCGTATTTAACAATATGAAGTGCTCCACACTGTCATACGCCTTGGCTATGTCAAGCGTTACTAAAGCAGCGTATTGCCCTCTTTTACGCGCGAGCTGTATTCGGCTCTCTAAATCAGCATGGGCACACCAAATAGAGAAATCACTACGAAAGCCGATTTGGTTCGGTTTTATTACTAAATTGTCTGCCATCCAGATACTTACTCGGCTATGTAGAACCCTCTCTACTAGTTTGACCATGTTAGATGTTAGAGAGACTGGTCTGATATTATTGACTGTTAATCCTCCACCCGGATTTTTTAGTACAGGAACCACCTTTGCTATCCTCCAATCCTGCGGCACCCATGAGTTTTTTAAGGAGTAGTTAATAACATTGGTGACGTCTCGAGGCGATAAATTGAACAGAATTTTATTCATGGGTACTGTGATTCCATCTGGGCCAGGAGATGCACAGGGTAAATGTTTAATCACGTTGGATACTTCAGTCTGTGTCACTTCTTCAAAGTCAGACTTTGTCGTAGACTTGTGCCAGCTGTTTGGCACTACTGAAGTGAATCTGCTTTCCAGACCTTTACCTATTGCCTCTAAGGTAGTGGTCATTTCTTGTGCCGACAGATTATCACAAGCTGCATTAACTGGTGATGGCAAGATTTTCCGAGCTCTCATATATCGGAACAGTGCTTTCAAATGTTTAGGCTTCGACAGGTATTCATAATGTCTTTTGTCATATTCTTGTTTAGCTTGAGCTACCGTTCTTTTAAAGCCCGCAGCAATGAATTTATAATCGGCCCAGTTTTGGGGGGATTGATTATGTAAGAGCTGCTTCCAAGCTGCCTGACGTCGTCGGTGCTCTCTTGTACATTCATCATTCCACCAACGGCTATATACTCTTTTTGTTGATTCAACAGTAAATTCGGCTCTTTTGTAGGATCTTTTAATGACTGCGTTTATTTTCAGTGCTTTTTTATCATCGCTCTCTTCCGAGTGAAAAGCCAATGCTGACTTCAGGTCATTCCTAAATTTAGTGTAATTTACAAATACTCTTACATTTGAACAAGATGGAATTATTGGACAAGAAATTATAAAACTTCTCGGTAAGTGGTCACTGTTGGTGCCACAGTCCAGCGCTTTCCAAGAAGAAGTAGTAATGGCTGAACTGACAAAACTTAAATCTAAGGCCGACCTGGAGTGATTACGAATAAATGTAGGGGTTCTGACGTTGAGGCACGTCCGGTCATTAGCCATTGTCCACTCCCAGAAGCGTTTCCCACTAAGATCAGTTCTGAAACCCCCACTCGTGTGGTGGGAATTAAAGTCTCAAACTAAAACTTTGTCTTTGCACCACGATTTTGTAGCTAGATCCGAACTTTGTGTGTCTTGAACTCCATCCGGAAAATACATATTAACTAAAGTGAAAGGAGTGCAGTTGGGCAGTGTAATGTCTACTGCCAAAAATTTCGCATTCTGGCGACATATGTTTGTATGAGCATTTGACTTTCATACTAATTTTATTATTAATAAAGAGAGCTAGACCCCCACCTCTCGATGGGCGGTCTAGTCGACAAGATTGGAAGTTATTTAAATGGAACAAATTATGTACAGATAGCCATGTCTCTTGTAATGCTATAATATCAGGAGCGAATTTAGAAGTCAAGTATACCAAATCCATAGATGCAGAATGGATCGATCGGCAATTCCAATGGAGAATCTTAAGCGACCCTATGGTTTCGAAAGAGCTGCTTCCACTATAGCTTTCTCTAGAATGCTTTCTTTCAAGAAATCCCTCTTTGAAAGGCTCTCCTTTTCTTTCAGATACTTTTTGTTCTTTGTTTGTTTCGATGAGTTAGTTTTCCTTGACACAGGGGATCTAGATCTCTTCAGGGACCTAGGGTCCAAATCCATGTCATCGGAATCTATTGTATATGCAGCTTTGCCCTCACTTACACTTTGTATATCTACTGCAGAGGGTGCTGTAGACGGAGAATACGATGGTGCGGTTTCAAATTCCTCATTTTGGCTGTGGACGCCTATTGCAGAGGCTCCTGCGGGCGGATAATACGATGGCGCAGTTTCATATTCACCGTCAGCTATTGGTCGTGAACTCTCAACATGTTGGGATACTAGGCCTGACTCTCCCGTTGTACCAAATATGCGAGTCATCTGGTTAGCCAAAAATTTAGATAGAGAATCGCAAAGGTTAGAAGTCAGTCGTTCCATGGCTTTTTCTAGAGCCTTTTCAATGGCCTCCGCTATATTCAGGGAAATCGACCCATTTATTTCCGAGAGATGTCGTGCTGCAACACTGGCATACCCCTGAGTTCTAGTCTGTATTTACGCTAGGGCTTCTCGTCGAGAACAGCGCCTACGCCCTAGAATTTCAAGAATTTGCATTTCTCGAGCCTTTTCTGAACAATCAGGATTATCTTCACAGTGTTGTTCGTTGCAGAGACAACATTTCTCTTCTTTAACTTTGCAGTAATTTGTTTCGTGGTTGTCACCACACACTCGGCATCTGAGTTCTGACCTGCATCCTTTAATAGTGTGACCGTATCGCCCGCACTTCTTACACTGGAGTGGTCACGGTGATAGCGGTTCCACTCTGTATATTAGTGGCCACGCCTTGATTTCGCTTGGGAGATTCGCTCCAGCAAAGGTTACAATTACTGACTCAGTCGGCGTCCTCTGCTTCTCTACTAGTCGTGCACACCTATAAACGGAAAAAGCACCAGTCACGGCAAACATCTCCAATACCTCAGACGGGGTCAAGTTAACATCGACACCGCGAACAATACCTTTCACACATGCCAGATGCGGGGGAATAAAGGCACTCACCGGATTGGTCACGAAACTCGAGCACTTCAATGGGTCTTGGACACAAAGCTGATCAGATGAAAAACATGGAATACCACCTCTGCCGAACTGGCGGACCTCTGTGATGCTGTGAAAGTGAGACGTCGCAGCTCTAAGCTCCGCCTGGATCACTTTCGGATTCTTCATCCGAATGAAGCCGTCATTGCTAGGGACGAGGGCCACAGGAACTGCAGGAATGCCGTTGCGTAGAAACTGATCCACTGGTATTTCCTGTGGCGGAAGTGAAGCAGACCAGAGGCAAGCCCCTGGTTCAGGTGAAGAAAACTGCATCTAAGTGATCTTTCTAGCGCTAAAAGCGCTTACTTAGCTGTAAAAGCACTATAGCAACACCTAATAAAGACAAAGAAACCTCAGCCACTACACAAACTTATGCCAAAACCTTAGAGCAAGCACGACCAGCTACTTGCGTGTTCGAGCCACCCTCTAGATTTCACGCAGCTCACCCTTCGAAAGAGGAATCTTCTTCTTCACTTGTCCATGCCTAATTATAAACTTCTTCATTGCCTTCTTCCGATCGGTACAACTGCACACTAGCACTTTTTTAGCTTTCCATTTTATATTTCTGCCTACGGTCTAAAGTCACCAAAATCGAAGCTAGTGCAAACCATTGCCTGCGGGTACCGCCAGAGTTTTGTACCATAGGAATAAAAAACACTTTTAGGTTCGAACTATTGCGAACTGTTCTAGTTCACTAGAGTTCTATTTTGCACCTTGATACCCGCCATAACATCACCATTATAGCCTCCCGGTGGGCAATCTCAGGCGCTAGCTGCGCGTGCTACACGTGGCGAAATCGTTCCACGGCAACCGTCAGAAGGTGCCTTCCAGCACCAGCTCTCCCGTAGCTCGATCTTTCCAACCAAAGCCTGGCCAGTGACTGAAGATCGATGCTGACCTACGCTGCACTCAAACGCACCGAAAGGAGGAAGATCAAGGCCAAGGCGAGGTTTTCTTTTGGTTCCACAAGCAAGGCTCCCAGCACCCAGCCATCCCGCTAGAACGTGGACCCACTGCGCCAGTTCACTCGTCCCAAGGTGCAGCAGAGAGGTGAGGGACGTCTTCGTCGCGACGATTCTGAATATCGTGCCAAAGGTTCAGCATCCAATCTCTGCCCAAATGATGAGAAAGCAGAAAAAGCGTTGAGCCATAGCCTCCTCTATAACTTTGTGCCCGAGCGGTCGGTCCCTCAGCGCCGTCCCCCGAGCTATTATGGGATGCGAGCGCTCCTGGCGGAGCGCCGAGGCGCAAAACGAGAGAATGGATGGCAGCTATGGAGAAAAAACCGGCTTTGAGTAACTACCGAAAGGGCAAAAATGAAATAAGGAGGGAGGCATTTTACGATAATTCAAGGGGAAGCGCTTTACTGTTTGAAGCGAGATCGGGTTGCCTTAGAACGCGTAGTTATAAAGCAAGATTCAGTAAAGAAGAAGAACAATGCACATGCTGCGGGAAAGATAAGGAAACGGCGGAGCATGTTCTGATTGAATGTGGAGATATCCACCCAGGTGTACTCCTGTATCCGTCAACTGAGCTCGTAATGGTTCTAAATTCTCTAAAGAATTACGCGGAAGTTTTCCTCGCAAGAGCGAGAAAGATGAATCAGCCACTGAAGGCTGCCGTTGACAACGCCGCGCAAATACTACAGAAACGTGACAAACTCAAGTGCTCGACCCCGGGACATCATAAAAAAACTTTTGGAGGTTGTGCTCGTGAAGTTTCTCCGCCCACTTTTTCTGAACTTCGCATAAACGCAAGCTGGCATAGGCCGCGTCGTCTGCTGTTATTATGGGATCGGTGCGGCATCTGGCGGCGAGCGCCAAAACTATAAGGGACGGATGGCGCGTATGTATTTAGCGCTAATGCGCGGGCACAAAAAAATATAGGAGGCTATGGTTGAGCAATATGCGCGCAGCTGAATCGTCCTCTGACAGCATCGAGCCTATTGACGGGAATGAATGGGAAAGCAGCACACAGAAATCTATGTCAGACGCAAGCCGTTTTAACTCCGAGGGTAATCGCATCACGCGGGAGAAAGCGCAGTCGGACGCTCTCGTCTACTCAGACTCAGTGGATATTTCAAGACTGCCGCGAAAGTCTCTGAACAACAACGGACCGTCTCTTGTAGAAGACCTGCAGAACGCACTTAACCCATCGCTGGTTCAGCACGTGGTCCATGCGTCCGGGGCTTTCCCTGCCTGTGTAAACCATGGCCCGGAATCCGAATTATCCCAAGAAGGTGCGTACACGCTTGTGTATGACAAGGGCCTGCACGGTGGAGGATGTGACTGCAGAGGCTCGCCTCGAGCCCACGTCGACCAGAGTCATGGACGCTGTGCAAGTGGCTCGAGCGATTGCGCACTGCAGCACGCGGAAGACGGCGAACCGGAGCATGAGCCTTGCAGCTCGTCGAGCAGCAGCTGCTATGAGTCAGCCATCGAAGAGGAACCTGAAGAAGCACATGGACTCAGGGACGCTTCTCTCAAAGTACCATGGTCTTGCTGTTCACGAGGTGTACAAGCTGTGCAAGAAACGTCAGATGCCGACACGCAGACAAGTGCGTTGAACGCTAGTGGGTCGGTAGAGATGCTGCTGACCCTGCAAAGTCGAAACGTAGACGCCAAGCAGCTGAAATAATGGCTGGAAAATGTCCTTCAGGACCATGTTAGCGAAGCACACCAGCTTCGCTTGAAGACCGAACAGCTACTCGGAAGGCTTCGAGAAGCAACCCCGTAGTATGTGGTCAAGCTAAGGAACTGCACTGCGTCGAGGGAACAGAAGTTGATTTACAAGAACAGGGCCGATGACGAGGTCGGTATGCAGCAGCCGAGGCCACCGCTGCGCCAGGGGAATCTACCTACCAGTTTCAGGCCGGAAAACGACGCCCTGACACGTTCAGTAGAAACAAAAACCCAGCGTTTGACGCACGCGGACAAGCAGTGCTCGAGTTCGGAAACGCCGTTGCCTGTGAAAGAGGCGCACGAACGGCCCGACTCTAAGAAATCTGCTAATACATGTAAAGACGTCGTATTCTCGGTGTCGTGCCAGGAAAAAGTGGCGAAGAGCAGTACGGATGTGCAAATATCTCAAATTGTCCGTATGGCAAAGAAGCAATCGCCGGACCTCATCGAGACTGAGATTCGAAAGACTCTACTTCAATTGCGTGTCACAAAAGGTGGATTATCGGGAATGACCTTTAGCGCCATCGTGGATCTCCTGTTTGGACAACTAAAAGCCGGCTCCGAAGGCGGAGTAAAGTAATGTGATGGCCAATTACACAATGTTCGGCCTACTACGGAAAATTAACTGTCCAAGTTGCAGCTATAGTGGGGCATGTGCAAGGCTGAAACAATGTTGTTGCTTTATTTACACTGTCATGTTTACTTTATGACTTCGTATTTCAATGTACTGCTGTTATTTTCAGTACCAATTTCATTTTCATTCGCAACGTTCCATAAATTGTTTTTTTTCTCTCTGCTATTCGTGCAATTTTATCACCTACACACACATTGTACAAACTCTGCTGCCTATGACGCATAGTTGTGAAAATAATTTCATGCTTCATAGGTGGAGCTTTTGAAGTGTGAAGCGCGCGCGCACACACACACACACACACACACATATATATATTATATATATATATATATATATATATATATATATATATATATATATATATATATATATATATCGCCACTTTTTTCTTCCTATTTACATTCCATTGGTTCTAATAACTTCCCCGGTACATTCCTTGGCCTTACTGTCTGTTAGATCTCATTAATATTGTGTTAAAACACGGAAAAACGAGCCCTTAGGTATACACTTCTTTCCCTTATTTCATTGAACGAGGGTCTCGTACTGGCAGACTTGGTGGGTTTAGGTTGTATAAGAGGGACAATTAATCAGCTGCCCGCTCATAATAAGTTCACGTGCTACGTGACGCCAAACATGCGCATAAGAGAGTTTTCACACTCGTCGTTTGGCTTATAGATGGCGCTGACTGTCGCTCCTACTTCTAAGTTCACATATAAACCCCAAACAGTGGATGGAGGGAAGGCCGCTATGGTAGCTCAGTGGTTAGAGCATCGAACGCGTTATTCGAAGGTCGTAGGTTCGATTCCTGCTCACGGCTGGTATTTTCTCATCCACTTTTCTTTCTTTTTATTTACATTCTACTGGTTCCAATAACTTCCCCTGTACATTGCTTGGAATTACTGTCCGTCAGATCTCATTCATATTGTGTTAAAACACGGAAAAACGAGCCCTTAGGTATACACTTCTTTTCCTTATATATATATATATATATATATATATATATATATATATATATATATATATATATATATATATATATAAAGAGAAAGAGATAATGGAAAGAAGTGTATAATACGTAAGGGCTCGTTTTTCCGTGTCTTGACACAATATTAATGAGATCTAACAGACAATACTACCAAGGAATGTATAGGAGAAATTATTAAAACCAATGTAATGTAAATAGGAAGAAAGAAAAGTGGGTGAAAAAATAACTTGCCGTGAGCGGGAATCTAACCGACGACCTTCGGATAAAGCGTTCGATGCTCTAACTATACCTCAGTGGTTAAAGCATCGAACGCATTATGCGAAGGTCGTAGGCTATATATATATATTATCATACCTCATGGAGCACTCTTCAACAGCGGGTAGTGTCGCCCTTTTGGAGCGGTAAGGTAGTTCATTATTACTGTTGCCTCCACGTTTAGCACTTGCAACGCACACTGCCACGCGTCTTTCACTTCAGCGCGTTTTCGATACAAGTGCGATTTTGTCAACACCTTAACACACCGCGAAGTGACGTCCTTAGCCCAAGCGTCGGTCTTGTACATGGCGTTCATTCAAACAAAAAAACACAGCACATCAGCGGACTCAATAACGATAAGTGGGGCGAAGCGTCCATCGGTCCGTCCGCGCTTCCGTTCATCTGTTCATTCGTGCGTCCGTCCGTGTGTCCTTCCGTGTGACCGTCCATGCGCCCGTCCATCCGTGTGTCCATCCATGCATCAATCCGTGCATCCACCTGTCTGTCCATCCGTGCGCCATTTCGTGCATTTGTCTGTCTGTCCATCCGTCCGTCTAGTGAGCACTCCTAGTACCGCCATCTCACATCTTTTCATCACTTATTCATCATATAGAAGTAGCGCCATCCAGCAGACATTTCAAGGGCTGGACGAGAGGTGGCTATACCTATTACATCGCGGACGCACGGACGCACGACAACATCGCGGACGAAAACATCGCGGACGCACGACGAACGGCATCAGGAGCTTCGCTCCTAATAGCCCTGCGACGCGCGCCTGTCACGAGTGGATGTGAAGCATTCCCCGCTTACGCGCGCCCCGACAAACATCATGGCCGTGCTAGATAGGCGACACGACGCAGTTAGCATTTTTCTGGATGTATACTGTCACAGTTCCTCCTCAAGCTTTGTTATTCTTCCATTTCTTAGTAATTCTCTGCGCAAACGATGCCTATAATGTTCCAGAAGCTTCAGGACTGCAGTAGATCGTTTTGTTAAGATTACGCCACTTAGGGAACATATTACAGATAGCTTTGGAACCTACGTCACCGCTAGCGATAACGCTAAAATAATCGATGTCAACTGTGTAAATACTAACGCGCTTCGCCGCTTAGCAGTTGATCGACGGCCGACGCTCTGTTCACCGCAATCAGTGCCAGTGCCTTGCTGTAATCGGGCTTTCTTTTTTTTGTGGCCACAAGTTCGGACGAATAAACAGTTATATCTGAACACCCAGTCTGCTCCACTCGACCGTGTCACAACCCCGTGACAATACCACAAAGTTCAATCCTATTAAAGGGACACTAAAGTGAACTATTAGGTGGACGTTGATTGTTGAAATAGCGATCCGGAAACCTCGTAGTGTTACTTTTGTGCCAAAAAAGTGCTTATTTTGAAATAACACCACGTTTTAGTGGTCCCCATTGGGTTAGCTCACATAAAATTAACCGCCATACCGTCTGACGTCACCGTTGCCGTGCACAACGTTGCCGGGCTTTACTGCGCGGCCGAACAAAACGAAAGCAGGGGGAGCCGCAGCAGAAACAACAGCCGTTGATCAATATCCTGCACTGGCTTTGAGCGAGCAGACGTGTTTTGGTTCAACTGGGCCCCGCTAGATGGCACTGATTTACCCAGGCGAGTTCAGTTCGGGCTGTCACGGTGGATGGACGTGTTTTTTGAGCGCTCCGGATCGACTGCGCAGATAAGTGTTTTTGCATGTTTTGAGCTTATCTTTACAATTATAAGGCAGCGGTTGAAATGTTCGTTGCACTTATTTTATGGTACGGCTTTTCCGGGAACCAGTCACCAGGTATTCATTACTTAGTGCGGGTGTGTGTGTTCGAATTTTTTGTTGTTTCTTTTCTTTTGCCACCCCGTGGGGGAGGTGCGCGTACAATGAACACGCAAATTTTTGTAGTAGAGCTTAGACTTTCTTTTTTTTCGTAGTGCAGGGCTCGACTTTAGTAATTATCGAGTATAGGGACAATTGGTGTCAGAAAGACATGGTTAAAAAGACTGTAAAGTGCTCAGGATCTGGAGTGGGTTTGAAAGTTGACCCAAGCGTAGAAGCGCATGGAGAAGAGGCACACGCGAAGTGTAGGCAAGGTGAGGTCGAGGAAAAAATGGAGAAAATGATGGTTGCCCAGAGTGAACTGCTGATGAGAATCGCCGAGCTCGAGACTGCGTTGGCGACAGAGAAAGAGAAAACGAGGGCAATGGGAGAAAGACTGAAGTCCGCCGAGGACGCACTAGCGAAGCTGAACAAAGAAGCGGCCTACGGAGAGAACAGTAGGGAACCCGCAACCAGAACAGTGGAGAAGGAAGAGCAAGCAAGTTTTGAAAATACAGGTTTAGCCGGTTCAATTGTCGCAAGGCCCAGCTTCAGCGAGGTAGTGGTGGGGCTGGGAGGGGACAAAGCAGCTGGCGTCACAGGTGCAAGTAGCCCCCAGGTGCAGGACGCTCCAGCTGAAAAGTCACAGCATGTGATAATCGCTTGGTACTCGAATATAAATTGAAGCATAGAAGCCATCAAAGAGAGGGTAAGAGGTGACAAGAGGGTTGCAGTAGGGGCGTTCTCAGGACGCAAGCTTGAAGCAGTAATGAGGCAAGCGAGCGCAAAACTCAAAACTACAGCTGATAGACGAAACCTCGTGATAATTTCAGGTGGTTTAAACGATGTCTTAAATGAAGATACAGCAGGACTAGCAACCACACTGGCGAAAGGCGTCGATGACATGCGCGCCACTTCTCCTAAGGTACAGGTAGTGATATGCACGATACCGCAGGTACCGGTGCGTGATAGCAACCTGCAAACAGCGGTTGTCAACGCAAACCAAGAGACATGGCGGATGAGTCGACAGAAAGGCTTTGAGGTGGTGGAAATAAACAGAGAGGTGCATAGGTGGGGTGGTTTTCAACGAGACAGAATTCACTTCGATGGGCGGCTAGGTCATGAGGTGGGTTGGCGACTTGCAGGACGCGCAGTAGCTTTTTTTTGGGGGGGGGGGGGGCAGCGAGCCTTTCGGTGTGCAGGATAGCTAGTAACGAGGAAAACAACCAGGGAGACTTTTCGACAGGTGGTATGGGCAGATACGATTCCAAAGTGGCACCAATATCTAAGATAGGTAGAGTCCGTGGCATAAATAGACGTAGCCACGAGCGCCGAGCCCATTCAGACATAGGGTATATTAACATGCAGGGTGGTAGGAACAGGCTGAAGTGGAAAGAGATAGAAGAACAGCTAAGAGAAGAGAGGCCGATGGTATACGGTTTTGTAGAAACACATCTCAGGGACATGGAACAACCTCCGAACAATTCAGACTACGCGAGGGAATATTGTAATAGAACAGAAGGCAGCAGAAAGGGGGTGGTATTGGAGCATTCATTCATAAAAGTACAGACTGGCAAAGGGTCAAGCAGGAGTGCAAGGAACATTTATGGCTAAAAGAGAAAGTGGCAGGTCAAATGACACTTCTTGGTTTCGTGTACTTGTGGACGGGAGCAAAGGCCAGAGAGGAAAACCAGACAATGGTAGAGTGTATATCAAAGGACATTCAGGAGTTAGGAAGAGAGTGCGAGATAATTATACTAGGAGACATGAATGCGCACATAGAAGATATAGATGGGTATACCAACCCGACAGGCAAGATGATCGTGTATATGTGTGAAAGGTTTGATTTGATCATTTGCAACAGTACCGAGAAATGTGAAGGGCAAATAACATGGGAGGTAGGAAGGCTGCAGTCGATGATAGATTATGCACTGATGTCACATAGGATGTATGATAAGCTCAGGGGAATGCACATACATGAAGGTGACTCCAGAAGTCAGGGTAGTGATCACAAACGTATCAAGCTAAGTTTTGGAAGAGCAGTGAAAGTGGGAAGGATGATGAGCAACTACAGGAAAATTTTTATCCAGGAAGGCAAATTGAAATAGCCACTAAACAAATTGAGAAAGTAATCACGGAGGATAATGAGACAGTGTGGACATACACAAATCTAATCAGACTCTTTGAGCTAGAGCTTGCTAAGACGCGTGACAAGTCACCCCGGAAAAGAAGACACAAACCCAAAAGTTGGTGGGATGAGGAAGTTAAGAGAGCCATAGCAAAACGTCTGGAAGCCTCCAGGGAACACAGACATGCTAAGCAGCGGGGTGAACCGACAGATGATGTTGAAAGAAAATGGGAAACCTTTCTAAGCTGTGGAAGGGATGCATCTCTTCAGATAAATGAAAAGATTAGAAGAAAGGGAGCTCAGTGGCTGGTTAAAGTACATAAAAAGATAAAAAAGGCAGCTGCGAAATTTTGGAACCATCAAAACTCCCTAAGAAATGAGACGAGCCTAGAGCGAAGTTTTATAACTACAGCCCAAGGTGCTAGGCTAGAAGGGGACGAAGCTATTGAATATATAAGAACAAGGGTGACAGAAAAATTTCAAGAAAAAAGTGCTTTATGCACAACAATATACAAGGACGAATCAAGTGGTGCAATGGCTCCATTTTCACAACGAGAGTGGGAAAGGGCTGAGAAAAGGATTCCTAGTAGTACATCAACAGGCCCAGATGGCATTCCAATTATGCTGATAAAGACATTAGGTCCGAAGTCTAAGCAGGCTTTAAGAGAGGCAGTGAGCAAAATAATAATCGATGGTAAAGTTCCCGATGCATGTAAACTTAGCAGGATGAGCATGATCTATAAAGGAAAGGGGGACAAAGCTGACATAAAACTACCGTCCTATACCAGTGACATCAGTGGTCTACAGGCTGGCGATGCAAATTTTAAAGGAAAGACTGCAGGCATGGATGGAGGATGACGCGGTGCTGGGGGAACTGCAGAATTGGTTTCGGAAACACAGGAGGTTAGAAGACAATCTGTTTTCACTGACACAGTGCATCCAAATAGCAGAAAAGGAACACAGGCTCCTGCGGCTAGCATTTTTGGATATCAAGGGAGCGCACGATAGCGTGGTTCAAGAGGAATTGTGGGGAATACTGGACACACTAGGCGTGGAACATGTAGTCACTAATCTTTTAAAGGGTATCTATAAAGGTAACAAGGTAGCTATAAGTGGGAAAAACAGGTATCCAAGCCTGCAGAGGTAAAATGGGGGCTAAGGCAGGGGTGTCTCCTGTCACCGTTATTATTCATGATGTACCTACAAGGATTAGAGGCCAAATTAGAGGGAAGTGGACTGGGCTTCAACCTCTCTTTAGTCAAACAAGCAAAACTTATTGACCAGGCACTACCAGTATTAATGTATGCAGATGATATAGTGCTAATGGCAAACAACAAGGAATACTTGCAGAGATTGATGGACATCTGCGGTAATGAGGGAGATAGGTTAGATTTTAAATTCAGTAAGGAAAAATCAGCAGTCATGATTTTCAATGACAACGAAGGTAGTGAGCTTAGAAAACAGGAGGTCACGCTAGAGATAACAGATAAATGCAAGTATCTGGGCGTATGGATAAGCAATGGGACCGAGTACCTGAGGGAACACGAAATATACGTGACGACTAAAGGTAACAGGAATGCAGCAGTGATGAAAAATGGGGCACTGTGGAATTACAATAGGTATGAAGTTGTGAGAGGAATGTGGAAAGGGGTCATGGTTCCTGGGCTGACGTTCGGCAATGCGGTCTTCTGCATGAGATCAGAAGTTCAAGCAAGATTAGAAATTAAGCAACATGGAATAGGTAGGCTTGCTTTAGTAGCTCACGGGAATACACCAAATCAGAGAGTACAAGGGGATATGGGATGGACATCATTTGAGGGCAGGGAAGCCAGCAGCAAGACAAAAATAGAGAAGTGATTGAGAAAAATGGGGCAGGAGCGTTGGGCTAGGGAGGTTTTCAGCTACTTGTACATGAAGAATATCGATACAAAATGGAGGAAGCGAACCAGGAAATTGACTAGTAAATACTTAGAAAACAGCAGGTGTCCAATCCAAAAAGAACTATCGGTTAAGAAGAAAGTGAAGGAAACGGAGACTGACATGTGGAAAATGGGCATGATTAAGAAGTCCGCGCTAGAGAACTATCGAACATTTGAGCAAAAATTGACAAGGAAAGGATCTATGATAATACTCGGGGTAGTTCCCTACTGTTTGAGGCAAGGGCGGGAGTACTGCGAACCAAGACATATCGGGCCAAATACGAAGGGGTAGACACACTATGCTGTGTGTGTGGATGGAGAAGAAGAAGAAACTGCCGAAAACTTGATAATGTTCTGTAAAGGGCTTCACCCTATAGTTCAAGATGATGGCGCAGAGCTTTACAAAGCACTCAGGTTTAGTGACCGGGAGGACAAAAGAGACTTTAAGCGGGTAGACTTAACTAGAAGGAGGTTATCTGATTGGTGGCTGGAGTCAAGGCTCGAGTGAAAATTTGGCTCTTCACTACGGGATAAGGAGCCTCAGACTCACTTTTTAGGAAAAAAAGATAAATCTAGTTTTTGGTTCATTGGGTATTGCGGCTTGGTGGCGCTGGCCACCGCCCGATATAAAGAGTACAGCCATATTCATCCATCCATCCAAAATTGAATTTTCGAACCACTCGCAACATTTTCTGTAGTAACGGCTACCGGTTATTTTTCTATGAATCAGACACAAACGAACAAGCAGCATTTGATTACGTCTCTGGATGCACGGATGGTTCTGTATTTAGAGCAGCTAGTTCGATTACTAGTGAATAATTATAGGCGGTTCCTCTGGCGTCATCGGGATCATTAAGAGAGTGTCCTATAGTAGCGCATGTGTTCACGTGCATTTACCTTAAATTTCTCGGTAAGTAGGACTCTGCATGTTCTTTATAGTATTTTCGTTTTATATGTTGTCGTACATTGAGCTTTCACTCGCACGTAAATTGTTATTTGATTTTAGTGTCCCTTTAACATGGCACCCTCAGCCAAATTTCGGCATCCAGCTAGTATGGGACGCTCATCTTGATATCACACACCTTTCTTTAATTATGCTCTGGTCGTTAACATGTACACGTACCACAGTAGTTTGTTGAACAAATTTATCATGAATGTTAGTCGTCGGGAAGGAGATGTACCAACTTTGAACGTGCGCTTCATCTCCGGGTTCGTTGCGCTTGTTCGCTCCCGAGTTTACGGCCAGTAAACGTTGTTGCAACGGAGTCATCATAATATATATATATATATATATATATATATATATATATATATATATATATATATATATATATATATATATATATATATATATATATATGTTTCCGTACAACATGGATCGGGACAGTGACTAGAAGCGCGGATGCTGTGTGAGAAGGCCAGGGCGAAGCATTAAGGCTAAGAAGGTACTTAACAATATATATATATATATATATATATATATATATATATATATATATATATATATATATATATATATATATATATATATATATATATATATATATATATATATATACGCCTCGCGCCAACGTGTCGATGTCACTGCAGTAGTGGGCATTCCTCTTCACTACATTTCGTCCCCCGTCGGAAAAGGAGCCATGCTGGCGACTCACGGAGAACAGAGTACGAGCGGATCGTAATATAGTTTCAACCGCTGTACGTGAACGGTTTCACGGCCCCGAAAGCGCTGGTCCGTGGATGGCGTAACGGTTGTTAACAGGTGAAGTCTGCGAGACAACGCGGTAGCGTCCCCGGTATTTTGAAACAAGTTTCGAAGAAAGGCCTGTGGGGACAGCTGGAACCCAAAGCCACACAAGGGTGTCAGGAACAAAGTTAGGGTACGGGTGTTTATCGTCACGCCGAGATTTTTGTCTCCATTGGTCGATGGTTGTGAACTACTGGGTGAGCTTACGGCATTCCTCGGCGCGGCGGGCAGCTTCAGAGATTGGCGTAGACACGGAGGAATCGGAGTGGTAGGGCAGAACGGTATCTAGAATGATAGAAGGGTCTAGGCCATATAAGGGGGAAAATGGCGCAAAGCCCGTAGTCCCCCGTGGAGCAGTATTGTATGCGTGTGTCACAAAAGGCAGAATGAGGTCTCAATCGGAGTGATCTGAGGCAACATAGTTAGATATCATGTCGCCAAGGGTACGGTTGAATCTTTCCGTCAAGCCATTCGTTTCGGGATTGTAGGTGGCGGTAGTTCGGTGAATGATACGGCATTCGGCAAGGAGTGCGTTGGCGACTTCGGAGAGGAACACACGTCCTCTGTCGCTGAGAAGTTCACGCGTTGCACCGTGACGGAGACTGAAGTTCCGCAGGAGAAAAGAGGATACGTCGCGTGTGTGGCAGCGGGCAAAGCGGCTGTTTCTGCGTATCCCGTCAAGCAGTAGACAGCGACAACGATCCAACGGTTTCCGGAAGCCGTGAACGGAAGAGGCCCGTACAGTTCGATTCCAATGAGGTCGAAACGCCTGGCTGGGCAAGGGGTTGGCTGTACCGGACAAGAGGTGTGATGAGGCAGAGCTTTCCGTCGTTGGCACTGCGGGCATGACTAAATGTACTTGCGCACAATAGTGTACATGCCTCTCGAATAAAACCGGGAGGAAAGCCGAGCGTATGTTTTGAAGATGCCCGCATGTGCGCACTGAGGATCAGCGTGGAAAGCTGAACATATTGCAGCACGAAGATGGCGAGGTATGACGAGTAACCACTTTCGGCCGTCGGACTTGCAATTCCTGCGATAAAGGAGGTCATCGCGGATCTCAAAGTGAACCGCTTGACGGCGCAATGTTCGAGAAGATGGAGAAGTCGACGGGTCTGAAAGGAATAGCAGAAGAGCGCTGATCCAGTCATCCTTACGTTGCTCAGACGCCATGTCGCAGTTTGCTGGAAAAACAACCGTTTCGTAAACGGAAGATAGGCAGGCAGTGCTTTCCGATGATACAGGTGAACGCGATAGGGCATTGACATCAGTGTGACGTCGGCCAGACCTGTAGACAACACGCATGTCAAACTCTTGCAACCGCGAAACCCAGCGAGCTAAACGGCCGAAGGGATCCTTCAACGTGCATAACCAACGAAGTGCATGGTTATCGGTGACTACGTCGAAAGGGTTACCATAGGTGTGCGGTGTAAATTTACCTAGAGCCCAAGTAATTGCGAAACACTTGTTCTCTTTCACAGAATAATTTTTCTCCGCTTTGGTGAGGGTACGGCTTGCGTACGCGACTACGTACTCCTGGAATCCCGATATGCACTGCGCGAGCACGGCACCGAGTCGAACACCACTGACATCTATGTTTACCTCAATAGGAGCAGTCAGGTCGAAGTGACGCAAGACTGGCGGTGAGGTTAACAAGTGGCGCCACTTTTTAAAGGCATCATCACAGGCGGGTGACCAAGCGTACCTTTTTGAGTCATTCCGTAAAAGTTCCCTCAAGGTGGCGGTGATCATAAAAAAATTCCGATTAAAGCGGCGGAAATACGAGCAGAGACCAATGAAGCTGCGCAGATCCTTCAGAGATGCAGGTTTAGGGAACTCTGCAATTGCCTGAAGCTTGGCGGTGTCAGGAAGAATACCGTCTTTAGAAACAACATGGCCGAGGATCATGAGCTGACTTGCGCCTAAGTGGCATTCTTTTTTTTTCAGGTTGATCTGTAGACTGGCGTCAGTTAGGCACTCTAGTACTTCATATAGCCTGTGGAGATCCGCGGGAAAATCTGGCGAAAATATAACCACGTCATCTAAATAGCACAGGCATGTTTTTCACTTCAGGCCACGCAAAAGATTGTCCATCATCCGCTCGAATGTCGCTGGTGCGTTGCAAACACCAAAAGGCATGGCGCAGAATTCGTAAAGATCGTCAGGTGTGACAAAGGTCATTTTAGGTTGATCTTCAGGCACTGTAGGGACTTACCAGTAGCCGCTCCGTAAGTCAATAAAAGAGAAGGACTCTGCACCTTGGAGGCAGTCAAGGGCATCGTCGATTCTCAGTAAGGGGTAAACGTCCTTTCGTGTTATTTTGTTAAGACGACGGTAGTCAACACAGAAGCGAATTGACCCGTCCTCCTAACTGGCCCATTGAATTATTACTCCCACTATATATATATATATATATATATATATATATATATATATATATATATGTATATATATATATATATATATATATATATATATTGTTAAGTACCTTCTTAGCCTTAATGCTTCGCCCTGGCCGTGTCACACAGCATCCGCGCTTCTAGTCACTGTCCCGATCCGTGTTGTACGGAAACATTTATATATATATATATATATATATATATATATATATATATATATATATATATATATATATATATATATATATATATATATATATATATATATATATATATTGTTCAGTACCTTCTTAGCCTTAATGCTTCGCCCTGGCCTTGTCACACAGCATCCGCGCTTATAGTCACTGTCCCGACCCGTGTTGTACGGAAACATATATATATATATATATATATATATATATATATATATATATATATATATATATATATATATATATATATATATATATATATATATATATATATATATATATATATATATATATATATATATATATATACACAAATTATGGTGACTCCGTTGCAACAAGGTATACTGGCCGTAAACTCGGGAGCGAACAAGCGCAACGAACCCGGAGATGAAGCGCACGTTCAAAGTTGGTACATCTCCTTCCCGACGACTAACATTCATGATAAATTTGTTCAACAAACTACTGTGGTACGTGTACATGTTAACGACCAGAGCATAATTAAAGAAAGGTGTGTGATATCAAGATGAGCGTCCCATACTAGCTGGATGCCGAAATTTGGCTGAGGGTGCCATGTTAAAGGGACACTAAAATCAAATAACAATTTACGTGCGAGTGAAAGCTCAATGTACGACAACATATAAAACGAAAATACTATAAAGAACATGCAGAGTCCTACTTACCGAGAAATTAAGGTAAATGCACGTGAACACATGCGCTACTATAGGACACTCTCTTAATGATCCCGATGACGCCATAGGAACCGCCTACAATTATTCACTAGTAATCGAACTAGCTGCTCTAAATACAGAACCATCCGTGCATCAAGAGACGTAATCAAATGCTGCTTGTTCGTTTGTGTTTGATTCAGAGAAAAAATAACCGGTAGCCGTTACTACGGAAAATAGTGCGAGTGGTTCGAAAATTCAATTTTGGATGGATGGATGAATATGGCTGTACCCTTTATATCGTGCGGTGGCCAGCGCCACCAAGCCACAATACCCAATGAACCAAAAACTAGATTTATCTTTTTTCCTAAAAAGTGAGTCTGAGGATCCTTATCCCGCAGTGAAGAGCCAAATTTTCACTCGTGCCTTGACTCCAGCCACCAATCAGATAACCTCCTTCTAGTTAAGTCTACCCGCTTAAAGTCTCTTTTGCCCTCCCGGTCCCTAAACCTGAGTGCTTTGTAAGGCTCTGCGCCATCATCTTGAACTATAAGGTGAAGCCCTTTACAGAACATTATCAAGTGTTTGGCAGTTTCTTCTTCTTCTCCATCCACACACACAGCATAGTGTGTCCACCCCTTCGTATTTGGCCCGATATGTCTTGGTTCGCAGTACTCCCGCCCTTGCCTCAAACAGTAGGGAACTACCCCGAGTATTATCATAGATCCTTTCCTTGTCAATTTTTGCTCAAATGTTCGATAGATCTCTAGCGCGGACTTCTTAATCATGCCCATTCTCCACATGTCAGTCTCCGTTTCCTTCACTTTCTTCTTAACCGATAGTTATTTTTGGATTGGACACCTGCTGTTTTCTAAGTATTTACCAGTCAATTTCCTGGTTCACTTCCTCCATTTTGTATCGATATTCTTCATGTACAAGTAGCTGAAAACCTCCCTAGCCCAACGCTCCTGCCCCATTTTTCTCAATCACTTCTCTATTTTTGTCTTGCTGCTGGCTTCCCTGCCCTCAAATGATGTCCATCCCATATACCCTTGTACTCTCTGATTTGGTGTATTCCCGTGAGCTCCTAAAGCAAGCCTACCTATTCCATGTTGCTTAATTTCTAATCTTGCTTGAACTTCTGATCTCATGCAGAAGACCGCATTGCCGAACGTCAGCCCAGGAACCATGACCCCTTTCCACATTCCTCTCACAACTTCATACCTATTGTAATTCCACAGTGCCCCATTTTTCATCACTGCTGCATTCCTGTTACCTTTAGTCGTCACGTTTATTTCGTGTTCCCTCAGGTACTCGGTCCCATTGCTTATCCATACGCCCAGATACTTGTATTTATCTGTTATCTCTAGCGTGACCTCCTGTTTTCTAAGCTCACTACCTTCGTTGTCATTGAAAATCATGACTGCTGATTTTTCCTTACTTAATCTAAAATCTAACCTATCTCCCTCATTACCGCAGATGTCCATCAATCTCTGCAAGTATTACTTGTTGTTTGCCATTAGCACTATATCATCTGCGTACATTAATACTCGTAGTGCCTGGTCAATTAGTTTTGCTTGTTTGACTAAAGAGAGGTTGAAGCCCAGTCCACTTCCCTCTAATTTGGCCTATAATCCTTGTAGGTACATCATGAATAATAACGGTGACAGGAGACACCCCTGCCTTAGCCCCCATTTTACCTCTGCAGGCTTGGATACCTGTTTTTCCCACTTATAGCTACCTTGTTACCTTTAAAGATACCCTTTAAAAGATTAGTGACTACATGTTCCACGCCTAGTGTGTCCAGTATTCCCCACAATTCCTCTTGAACCACGCTATCGTACGCTCCCTTGATATCCAAAAATGCTAGCCGCAGGAGCCTGTGTTCCTTTTCTGCTATTTGGATGCACTGTGTCAGTGAAAACAGATTGTCTTCTAACCTCCTGTGTTTCCGAAACCCATTCTGCAGTTCCCCCAGCACCGCGTCATCCTCCATCCATGCCTGCAGTCTTTCCTTTAAAATTTGCATCGCCAGCCTGTAGACCACTGATGTCACTGGTATAGGACGGTAGTTTTATGTCAGCTTTGTCCCCCTTTCCTTTATAGATCATGCTCATCCTGCTAAGTTTACATGCATCGGGAACTTTACCATCGATTATTATTTTGCTCACTGCCTCTCTTAAAGCCTGCTTAGACTTCGGACCTAATGTCTTTATCAGCATAATTGGAATGCCATCTGGGCCTGTTGATGTACTACTACGAATCCTGTTCTCAGCCCTTTCCCACTCTCATTGTGAAAATGGAGCCATTGCACCATTTGATTCGTCCTTGTCTATTGTGGTGCATAAAGTACTTCTTTGTTGAAATTTTTCTCTCACCCTTGTTCTTATATATTCAATAGCTTCGTCCCCTTCTAGCCTAGCACCTTGGGCTGTAGTTATAAAACTCTGCTCTAGGCTCGTCTCATTTCTTAGGGAGTTTAGATGGTTTCAAAGTTTCGCAACTGCCTTTCTATCTTTTTATGTACTTCTGCCAGCCACTGAGCTCCCTTTCTTCTAATCTTTTCATTGATCAGAAGGGATGCATCCCTTCTACAGCTTAGAAAGGTTTCCCATTTTCTTTCAACATCATTTGTCGGTTCACCCCGCTGCTTAGCATGTCTGTGTTCCCTAGAGGCTTCCTGACAGTTTGCAATGGCTCTCTTAACTTCCTCATTCCACCAACTTTTGGGTTTGTGTCTACTTTTCCGGGGTGACTTGTCACACGTCTTAGCAAGCTCTAGCTTAAAGAGTCTAATTAGATTCGTGTATGTCCACACTGCCTTATTATTCTCCGTGATTACTTTCTCAATTTGTTTAGTGGCTATTTCAATTTGCCTTCCTGGATAAGAATTTTCCTGCAGTTGCTCATCTTGTCTCCTTCCCACTTTCACTGCTCTTCCAAAACTTAGCTTGATACGTTTGTGATCACTACCTAGACTTCTGGAGCCAGCTTCTTCTATGTGCATTCCCCTGACCTTATCATACATCCTATGTGACATCAGCGCATAATCTATCATCGACTGCAGCCTTCCTACCTCCCATGTTATTTGCCCTTCACATTTCTCGGTACTGTTGCAAATGATAAAATCAAACCTTTCACACATATACACGGTCATCTTGCCTGTCGGGTTGGTATACCCATCTATATCTACTATGTGCGCATTCATGTCTCCTAGTATAATTATCTCGCACTCTCTTCCTAACTCCTGAATGTCCTTTGATATACACTCTACCATTGTCTGGTTTTCCTCTCTGGCCTTTGCTCCCGTCCACAAGTACATGAAACCAAGAAGTGTCATTTGACCTGCCACTTTCTCTTTTAGCCATAAATGTTGCTTGCACTCCTGCTTGACCCTTTGCCAGTCTGTACTTTTATGAATGAATGCTCCAATACCACCCCCTTTCTGCTGCCTTCTGTTCTATTACAATATTCCCTCGCGTAGTCTGAATTGTTCGGAGGTTGTTCCATGTCCCTGAGATGTGTTTCTACAAAACCGTATACCATCGGCCTCTCTTCTCTTAGCTGTTCTTCTATCTCTTTCCACTTCAGCCTGTTCCTACCACCCTGCATGTTAATATACCCTATGTCTGAATGGGCTCGGCGCTCGTGGCTACGTCTATTTATGCCACGGACTCTACCTATCTTAGATATTGGTGCCACTTTGGAATCGTATCTGCCCATACCACCTGTAGAAAAGTCTCCCTGGTTGTTTTCCTCGTTACTAGCTATCCTGCACACCGAAAGGCTCGCTTGCCCACCCCCCCCAAAAAAAAGCTACTGCGCGTCCTGCAAGCCGCCAACCCACCTCATGACCTAGCCGCCCATCGAAGTGAATTCTGTCTCGTTGAAAACCACCCCACCTATGCACCTCTCTGTTTATTTCCACCACCTCAAAGCCTTTCTGTCGACTCATCCGCCATGTCTCTTGGTTTGCGTTGACAACCGCTGTTTGCAGGTTGCTATCACGCACCGGTACCTGTGGTATCGTGCATATCACTACCTGTACCTTAGGAGAAGTGGCGCGCATGTCATCGACGCCTTTCGCCAGTGTGGTTGCTAGTCCTGCTGTATCTTCATTTAAGACATCGTTTAAACCGCCTTAAATTATCACGAGGTTTCGTCTATCAGCTGTAGTTTTGAGTTTTGCGCTCCCTTGCCTCATGACTGCTTCAAGCTTGCGTCCTGAGAACGCCCCTACTGCAACCCTCTTGTCACCTCTTACCCTCTCTTTGATGGCTTCTATGCTTCAATTTATATTCGAGTACCAAGCGATTATCACATGCTGTGACTTTTCAGCTGGAGCGTCCTGCACCTGGGGGCTACTTGCACCTGTGACGCCAGCTGCTTTGTCCCCTCCCAGCCCCACCACTACCTCGCTGAAGCTGGGCCTTGCGACAATTGAACCGGCTAAACCTGTATTTTCAAAACTTGCTTGCTCTTCCTTCTCCACTGTTCTGGTTGCGGGTTCCCTACTGTTCTCTCCGTAGGCCGCTTCTTTGTTCAGCTTCGCTAGTGCGTCCTCGGCGGACTTCAGTCTTTCTCCCATTGCCCTCGTTTTCTCTTTCTCTGTCGCCAACGCAGTCTCGAGCTCGGCGATTCTCATCAGCAGTTCACTCTGGGCAACCATCATTTTCTCCATTTTTTCCTCGACCTCACCTTGCCTACACTTCGCGTGTGCCTCTTCTCCATGCGCTTCTACGCTTGGGTCAACTTTCAAACCCACTCCTCATCCTGAGCACTTTACAGTCTTTTTAACCATGTCTTTCTGACACCAATTGTCCCTATACTCGATAATTACTAAAGTCGAGCCCTGCACTACGAAAAAAAAGAAAGTCTAAGCTCTACTACAAAAATTTGCGTGTTCATTGTACGCGCACCTCCCCCACGGGGTGGCAAAAGAAAAGAAACAACAAAAAATTCAAACACACACACCCGCACTAACTAATGAATACCTGGTGACTGGTCCCCGGAAAAGCCGTACCATAAAATAAGTGCAACGAAGATTTCAACCGCTGCCTTATAATTATAAAGATAAGCTCAAAACATGCAAAAACACTTATCTGCGCAGTCGATCCGGAGCGCTCAAAAAACACGTTCATCCACCGTGGCAGCCCGAACTGAACTCGCCTGGTTAAATCAGTGCCATCTAGCGGGGCCCAGTTGAACCAAAACACGTCTGCTCGCTCAAAGCCAGTGCAGGATATTGATCAACGGCTGTTGTTTCTGCTGCGGCTCCCCCTGCTTTCGTTTTGTTCGGCCGCGCAGTAAAGCCCGGCAACGTTGTGCACGGCAACGGTGACGTCCGACGGTATGGCGGGTAATTGTAGGTGAGCTAACCCAATGGGGACCACTAAAACGTGGTGTTATTTCAAAATAAGCACTTTTTGGCACAAAAGTAACACTACGAGGTTTCCGGACCGCTATTTCAACAATCAACGTCCACCTAATAGTTCACTTTAGTGTCCCTTTAATAGGATTGAACTTTGTGGTATTCTCACAGGGTTGTGACACGGTCTAGTGGAGCAGACTGGGTGTTCAGATTTAACTGTTTATTCGTCCGAACTTGTGGCCACAAAAAAGGAAAGCCCGATTACAGCAAGGCACTGGCACTGATTGCGGTGAACAGAGCGTCGGCCGTCGATCAACTGCTCAGCGGCGAAGCGCGTTAGTATTTACACAGTTGACATCGATTATTTTAGCGTTATCGCTAGCGGTGACGTAGGTTCCAAAGCTATCTGTAATATGTTCCCTAAGTGGCGTAATCTTAACAAAGCGATCTACTGCAGTTCTGAAGCTTCTGGAACATTGTAGGCATCGTTTGCGCTGAGAATTACTGACTAAGAAATGGAACAATAACAAAGCTTGAGGAGGAACTGTGACAGTATACATCCAGGAAAATGCTAACTGCGTCGTGTCGCCTATCTAGCACGGCCATGATGTTTGTCGGGGCGCGCGTAAGCGGGGAATGCTTCACATCCACTCGTGACAGGCGCGCGTCGCAGGGCTATTAGGGGCGAAGCTCCTTATGCCGTTCGTCGTGCGTCCGCGATGTTTTGTAGTAGTAATAGGTATAGCCACCTCTCGTCCAGCCCTTGAAATGTCTGCTGGATGGCGCTACTTCTATATGATGAATAAGTGATGAAAAGATGTGAGATGGCGGTACTAGGAGTGCTCACTAGACGGACGGATGGACAGACAGACAAATGCACGAAATGGCGCACGGATGGACAGACAGGTGGTTGCACGGATTGATGCATGGATGGACACACGGATGGACGGGCGCATGGACGGTCACACGGAAGGACACATGGACGGACGCACGAATGAACAGATGAACGGAAGCGCGGACGGACCGATGGACGCTTCGCCCCACTTATCGTTATTGAGTCCGCTGATATGCTGTATTTTTTTGTTTGAATGAACGCCATGTGCAAGACCGACGCTTGGGCTAAGGACGTCACTTCGCGGTGTGTTAAGGTGTTGACAAAATCGCACTTGTATCGAAAACGCGCTGAAGTGAAAGACGCGTGTCAGTGTGCGTTGCAAGTGCTAAATGTGGAGGCCACAGTAATAATGACCTACCTTACCGCTCCAAAAGGGCGACACTACCCGCTGTTGAAGAGTGCTCCATGATATATATATATATATATATATATATATATATATATATATATATATATATATATATATATATATATATATATATATATATATAGCCTACGACCTTCGCATAACGCGTTCGATGCTTTAACCACTGAGGTATAGCTCACTGGTTAGAGCATCGAACGCTTTATCCGAAGGTCGTCGGTAAGATTCCTGCTCACGGCAAGTTATTTTTCCACGCACTTTTCTTTCTTCTTATTTAAGTACATTGGTTCTAATAACTTCTTCTATACATTCCTTGGTAGTATTGTCTGTTAGATCTCATTATTATTGTGTCGAGACACGGAAAAACGAGCCCTTACGTATCATACAATTCTTTCCATTATTTCTCTCTCTCTCTCTCTCTCTCTATATATATATATATATATATATATATAAGGGAAAGAAGTGTATACCTAAGGGCTCGTTTTTCCGTGTTTTAACACAATAATAATGAGATTAGATCTAACAGACAGTAATGCCAAGGAATGTACAGGGGAAGTTAATAGAACCAATGGAATGTAAATAAGAAGAAAGAAAAGTCGATGAAAAAATAACCAGCCGTGAGCAGGAATCGAACATAAGACCTTCGAATTACGCGTTCGATGCTCTAACCACTGAACTATCACAGCGGCCCTCCCTCCATTCACTTTTTTGGGTTTATCTGTGAATTTAGAAGTAGGAGTGACAGTGAGCGCCATCTATAAGCCAAACGACGAGTGTGAAAACACTCTTATGCGCATGTTTGGCGTCACGTAGCACGTGAACTTCTTATGAGTGGGCAGCTGATTAATTGTCCTTCTTATACAACCTAAACACACCAAGTCTGCCAGTACGAGACGCTCGTTCAATGAAATAAGGGAAAGAAGTGTATACCTAAGGGCTCGTTTTTCCGTGTTTTAACACAATAATAATGAGATCTAACAGACAGTAATGCCAAGGAATATAAGTTATTAGAACCAATGGAATGTAAATAAGAAGAAAGAAAAGTGGATGAAAAAATAACCAGCCGTGAGCAGGAATCGAACCTACGACCTTGGAATTAAGCGTTCGATGCTCTAACCACTGAGCTATCACAGCGGCCCTCCCTCAATCCACTTTTTTGGGTTTATCTGTGAATTTAGTAGTAGGAGTGACAGTCAGCGCCATCTATAAGCCAAACAACGAGCGTGAAAAACACTCTTATGCGCATGTTTGGCGTCACGTAGCACGTGAACTTCTTATGAGCGGGCAGCTGATTAATTGTCCCTCTTATACAACCTAAACACACCAAGTCTGCCAGTACGAGACGCTCGTTCAATGAAATAAGGGAAAGAAGTGTATACCTAAGGGCTCGTTTTTCCGTGTTTTAACACAATATTAATGAGATCTAACAGACAGTAATGCCATGGAATGTAAGTTATTAGAACCAATGGAATGTAAATAAGAAGAAAGAAAAGTGGATGAAAAAATAACCAGCCGTGAGCAGGAATCGAACCTACGACCTTCGAATTACGCGTTCGATGCTCTAACCACTGAGCTATCACAGCGGCCCTCCCTCAATCCACTTTTTCGGGTTTATCTGTGAATTTAGAAGTAGGAGTGACAGTCAGCGCCATCTATAAGCCAAACGACGAGTGTGAAAACACTCTTATGCGCATGTTTGGCGTCACGTAGCACGTGAACTTCTTATGAGCGGGCAGCTGATTAATTGTCCCTCTTATATAACCTAAACACATCAAGTCTGCCAGTACGAGACGCTCGTTCAATGAAATAAGGGAAAGAAGTGTATACCTAAGGGCTCGTTTTTCCGTGTTTTAACACAATAATAATGAGATCTAACAGACAGTAATGCCATGGAATGTAAGTTATTAGAACCAATGGAATGTAAATAAGAAGAAAGAAAAGTGGATGAAAAAATAACCAGCTGTGAGCAGGAATCGAACCTACGACCTTCGAATAACGCGTTCGATGCTCTAACCACTGAGCTACCACTGCGGCCTTCCCTCCATCCACTTTTCCCTTCCACTTTTCCCTCCACTTTTCCCTCCATTGGCATATATATATATATATATATATATATATATATATATATATATATATATATATATATATATATATATATATATATATATCGCGAGTTTGTACATCAGTTAGAATGTGGGGCCGTTGCCCAGCTGGCTCGGCACTGCCATTTGAAGGAACTTTTTTTGTTGACATGTGATTGCTTACATTTTTTCGACGTCGTTTCCGCGATGGAAATACGTCACTGAAGCCTTCGTGAACGCGAGCGTACTGCAATTTTGTATTGAAATGGGGCAGATTCCGTGAACTGTAGGGATCGGTTTCATGCGAAGCATTCAGCAAGAACCCGTCAAGGCCGCTTTTCTTATGTTCTTTTAGATAGGTGTTACAAGGTTCGTTGACGTGTTTTTGTTGGCACGTCCACTATACTTGAGTTTGAAGGACAATTTACGACCTGGAACAACGTCTGCATTAACGTCAGGGCACTGACGTAAGTTTTATAGAAACGAAGTGCGTGCTACAATGCGATGATGTGAAAATCATTCGTTAGGGCATTACTCGTTGGCGAGCAACGCTTCAACAATGTTTATGAGACTGTTATAAAAAAGTGAAGCTGACACAGAAGCCACAACTGATTTTAACCCGACATGACATGGGTCAGTAAAGTAGAAGTACATATGCGATATTTATTACCTTGTTATAAACCTAGATAGAACTGTAACCATAATCGCTTTGCACCAACTAGATGTATGCGCAGTACCTTTTCCAAAGCAGATTCAATTAAGTTCTTGCGTGATTCTATGGTATGGAATACATGACCGCTACACCAAACTTTTGGGTTCAATTCCTGTTGGGATCCTGATTTTTATTCTTTGTGGACGTTGGATCAGCGCTGCCGATGCCGGATTTGCCAACGAATGTAGACTTCAAACTGCCGATGTCTGTTGTCGCAGTTCCTGGGTATCTTCATTGCCGCATAGTGCAGCTGGTGGTATGGACATGACCGAAGGAAGGAGTTTCATGACGTACATGACATGATTATTCAGCTGTTTGTTTTGTACCTTTTTATTATTTCTTGCTGTGTACCCACTCCTGCGAAAGCCCCATAATGGGGCTGCAGTATTTGAAAATAAAATAAATAAATAAATAAATAAATTGTCACGTCATGTCGCCACCAGACACTTATGTTCGTCATACCATACAATACAATTGACCTAAATGTTTTCATGAGAAAAGTTGTGGGGTAATGCATACGAAGCGTCGTATGTAAGACTATTACCTGCATACCGCGCATTGATCATTCATCGATGCGCGCTAAGAATGGCGACCTAAATAGTTTCAGGCAGAAGGTCGATCATGGTACTGTTTCAGGCGGGAAACATGGGCGATGTCATGTGCACGCCGGCAGATGTCGTCCGATCAGGAAAATGGCTCAGTTAGAATATTAACCGGAGAGATTTTCTCTAAAACGGTGTAAGGCCCCTCGTACCGGGGGACAAGTTTTGAGGAGACTCCTGGAGTTTGGCATGGGATGGCGAGCCACACAAGAGACCGTGGGGCATAGCTGGGATCTGGAAGGCCGGTTGCGGAAGCCTACGCACAGCGTCTACATATGTGAGCGGCGCGGCTACAGGCTGCACCTCTTGCGAACAGGCGACCAGAGGAGCGACAGGCTGTGCTGCTTATGTTAGGGGCGCGGCCACAGGCTGCACGGCTGGTGGATAGGTGACAGGAGTGCCTACAGGCTGCGCGACATGCGGGCAGTGAACACGGCTAGATAGAGGTGGCTCGTGGCGCGAGGGAAACAGCTTGGACAACGTCTTCCTAAATAACAGTGCGAAGCGACGCAGGTAGACTGGTCGCGGGATCGTTAGTAAAGGACACTAGGGAAAGTTGGCGGGTGACTTCTTCTTGGACGAAGGCTTGGACTTTTCTGAAGCAATGATGAATTGTCAGACATGGTGTCGAAACTGGAGAGTGACTCACCACCACGCTGAGGCTGCTGAGTCAGAGTGCGTTGCTTCTTCAGCTCATCGTAGCTATAAACAAGCTGACAACTTCGGAAACTGTGCTCTGATTCCTAGCCAAGAGCATTCGAAATGCGCCATTGTCGATGCCCTTCGGGATGTGTTTCACCTTGTCAGATTTGGGCATGGTGTCATTCGCACGTCGACAAAGGTTGACGACGTCCTCAATGTAGCTGGTAAAGTTTTCGCCAGTCTGCTGAGAGTGGATGCGCAATCTCTCTTCTGCCCGCTGCTTGCGGATAGCCGGCCGACCAAACACTTCAGCACATGACGTCTTGAAGAAGCTCCATGTGAAGATGTGTTTGCGTTGTTAAACCATGATTCGGCGACGCCAGTTGGATAAAATATGACGTGGCCCAGCTTGTCAGCTTCACCCCACTTATTAATGGCGCTCACCAGTTCGTAGTGCTCCAGCCAGTATTCCACGTCGGTCCCATCCGCACCACTGAAGACCTTCAGGTCCCGTAGCCTAGGACAGTTGACGAACTGGGGCGAACGCGCTGATAAGTTGGCGTAGTCAGTCATAACGGGCGCTAGCGTGTGGCTTCGCAGCTCCAGGGTGTAGCGATGGGGATGAACAGCACCCTCAACCATAAGTGACGAGGTTTGTTAGTCGTTAAAAAGAGCGGCGAGACAGCGTGAAAAACCGTCCATAAACCGGCACAGCAGCAAACCGAAGCACGAGCCGAGAGAGCCGGGCGTTAGCGATGCTGCTCGCTGGAGGCACATCATCTTGACAACACACACACACACACACACACACACACACACACACACACACACACACACACACACACACACACATATATATATATATATATATATATATATATATATCCACATAAGAACAATATATATATAATAGATATAATATATATATATATATATATATATATATATATATATTTATGTATATATATATATTTATATATATATACTACCGTGTTCCCCACAATCAAATGATGGTTTTGGGATGTTAAACCCCACATAAGAACAAGAAGCCATCTGAAGTGACTTTTGAAATGCCACGTGACTAAAGAATCAAATTTCATGACATTAAACTTCAATTTGATGAAAAGACTTGCTGGCATCGTGAACCCACAGCTAATAAGCTGTGGTTACAGTTACACTCCGTGCATACTGAACTTGTAGAACGGGTAATCGGGAAGATGTACTTAAGTGAGGTGCTGAAGAAGTCTTGCCAGTGGCTCATAAATGAAAGTTTCAGACAACAGGTTTCGTGGTTGAGCGGTGCCAGTTACCCAAAAAGCCTCGTCGTGTCAGCCGCAAGAGGATTGCTCAGAAAAGCGCTAGAGATAAGGTGGGTTGATGTGGATAGGGCAAGCTCAAACAGGAGAAACTTTGCCATCATCCCATACATATATAAGCCATCTCACTAGTTTAAGGAAGATCGCGGAAAAATGTCACACACATGTAGTTTTTTAAGCACACAGTAAATTGGTGAGTCTATGCAGAAGCACAAGACCAGATAATAAACCCTGTATGCGAAAAGAAGCATAGAAAGAAATCTGTTGAATGCAGCACGAGTATTGTATACTGTATTCTACTTACTTGTGGAAAGTTTTATAGCGGACATATGGATAAATTATCAATTGCGTGAGCATATTAACAAAGTAAACATTCTCCTGGTGGTTTTCTTTCCCTTCATTGTGATAGATGTAAATGCACACCCAGATTTTAAAAAAACCGTTCACCATGGGTAGAAGTAGAAGTAGGTGCGATATGACGGGTTTCATAATGGCGGCTGGCAGAATTTCATCGTTTGGTGGCGCTTGTGTGAGCAGTTCACCAGTGATTTTGACAAATAAATGTTTTCGCGATAACCATTTTTTTTGTTACGCACTAGAAAAAAGAAAATGCATGCGATACAGCATTGTGATGTGTTGATTTGAGCGCATTGATTACAATTTATTGTTGTGAGAGCTATACACATGTGACGTGTGGCGGTGAGCGAGTAAATATACTAGCGAGATCTGCATGTAATGAACTGTTGTTGAAAGTTAGCGCTTTGTCTCGTTTTGAATGTGCCTTGTTTTGTCGATGTCCTTCGTCTGCACACATTCATCCACTTATTCTGTTTAGGGACCGTTCTTTCCGGCGCCATTATAAATTTGTTCTTTTTCTTCATTGTCTTCACAGCGCACCAGCGCTTCTTTTCAGCATTTTTTTATTTTTCTGCCAACGATCCACGGTCATTAAAACCGTTATGTTATGGGTTAGTGTGAGCCAATGTGGGATAAAATTGCCAGGTATTTATTCCATTCAAAGAAAAAAAAACAACGCCAGGCCTGCGGAGGCGCAGAACAGTCACAGCGAAAGTTAAAAGAGCGGCTTTTCAGAGCCTTTTCTAAACACTCATTTGTAAAGGCTGCAAGCAAACTTTCTGGGTACCCACTATGGCATTAGTAATAATAGTTTATCCGTAGTAGGTCGGCATTCACTATACTATCCTTCGTCATTATTCTGAGAAGCGCGGTATCCTCGAAACACCGGCAAGATATTTTGTGCCAATTGTGCATGCAGTGGCTGAAGATGATGAGGAATTATGCCTGAAGTGGGTACGTGCCACAGTTAATGTGTGATCAAGAACGAGCTTTTGTAATGGGCTAGAGTGTTGGAAGCCCCCCTCGTTACTATATTCGCATTGTGCGACGCCTGGTTGGTCTTTTGCTGTTCTAAAACGCTTTATTACTAATATTAACCCTTTCGGCCCTGGCGGTGTCAATTGACACCACCGCACAAATTTCCCCCTAGTATCTCGGAAACGTAACTAATACAGCTCATTCTTGGGGGCATAGTTCTTCAATGATCCCCACTGCAAATGACAAAAATATTGTGGCACGTTTGTGGAGGTAGCAGCCACAAAGAAGAAGAAGTGTGACGGAGGTCTTCCGTAAAGCCAAGGCGCGTAAGTTGAGGCGGGTAAGCGCCATTTTCTGGACGACGTACCGAAGCTGTTTTAGTGAGTATTAGGCTGAAAAGTAAGACGTTGGTTTCCATTTTGTGTGCACCATTGATTGGCAGAAAAAAATAAGCCACTTTTTTCATTTTCCGATCACAGGGTCCTAATTACCTAACTTGATGCCACGTTAATTAATCCGAAAATGCTTGTACCGGTGGCTCAATTTTTGTTTGTGGTCTTCTGAGGTCTTAACTACGAGAAAAACGCGCACAAAAAGTGTATCTGATCAAAATAAAAAAAAATCCAGGGCTGAAAGGGTTAACGTGATTCCTTTCCAGATATCAAGTTTGCGAACAAGTCCCGAGCACCAGCGTGGCTTGCAGTAAAGACAAAAAAACCCGGCATGGCTCAGTTGTAGAACACTTAGCTGGCACGCAATGCACCCGGGTTCGAGCCCCACTGTGTTCTTGGTACTAGGTTTTTTTTCTTATTTCGTGCGATAGTGGTTACGGACACATTCTGGTAACAGCTTTCGCTATCAAATGTTGCTTGGGTTTCATTCTGCAGCTCGATACTAATCATCATCATCATTATAGACTTCTGGTGGGGCCAAGCCAGGCGCGAGTTGCGCGTGCTGCTCATGGCCAGACCGTTCCACGGAACCAGTCGGAACGATCCTGTCAGAACCTGTGCTGCCGAAGCTTCATGTTCTTCACCAGAGCCTGACTGGAGATGCCACCTTACGCTGCTCTCAAACGCGCCGAAAGGAAGAAGTCTAAAGCCAACGCGAGGCGGTCTTTCGCTTCGACAAGCAGGGCTTTTAGAGAACAGCCATCCCGCAGGAAGGCGGACCTACCGGAGCAGTCCACCAGTCTTGAGGAGCAGCAAAAGAGTCAGCAACGTGTTCTGCGTGGTGGCAATTCTGATGACCGGACCAAAAGTGCGGCTTGCAAACTCTGCTCGAGAGATTTGAAATCAGAGAAAACGGGGAGTGAAATGAACACAGCTAAACCATTCCCCAACAGCGTCGAGCCATTGAGTGGTAGTGAATGGGAAGACAGCCCGAAAAAATCTGCCGTGGACTCGAGCAGTTTCAACTCCGAAGGTAGTCGTATCACTAGTGTGGAAGCCATGTCGGACGCTCTCTCCGACTGCGATGCGGCGAATATTTCGAGACTGCTGCGAAAATATCTGAAGAAGAATGGACCGTCGCTTGAAAAAGACCTTCTCAGCGCACTGAGACCATCGCAGGTTCAGTATGTGATCCATGCGTATGGGACCTTGACTGCCTTTATGGACTGCATGCCGGAATTCAGACGAGCCCAAGAAGGTTGGTGTACGCTTGTGTGCCACGAAGGGCTAGACGGGGAAGAATATGACTGCAGCGGCTTGCCACATACCCGGGAGGAGCACAGCCACGGCCTCCATTCAAGTGGATCGTGCTATGACGGCCTCCAGCACGCGGATGATAGCGAACTGGAGTGCGAGCCTTGCAGCTCGACGACAAGCAGCTGCTACGAGTCAGCCGTCGAAGAGCAACCCGAAGAAGCAAAACATCGACTCAAGGACGCCTCTTGTCAAACACCGATATCTTGCTACTCGCGAGGTGTACAAGCTGTGCAAAAAACATCACATGCCGACTCACAGACAGATGAGTCGCACGCTTGTTGGTGCGTGAAGGCGAAGCCGACACCGCAAAGTCGAGACGCAGAGGTCAAGAAGCTCAGAGAGCGGCTGAAAAATATTCGACAGAACCAGGGCCGCGAAATACAGCAGCTGCGTTTGAAGATCAAACAGCTTCTCGCAAAGCCTCAAACAGCTACACCACAGTATGGGGCCAGCAGCCGCACTGCGTCGAGGGAGCGGAAGCCGGTCGAGAAGAACAGGGCCGATGACCGGGTTAGCCCGCCACAGCCACGGCCACCACTGCGGCAGAAGAACCTACCAGCTCGTCCTATAGCGGAAAACAAGCTGATGATGCATCCGGTAGGACCAAAATCCCGGCCATTGAAACAGGCGGGCAGGCAGTGCTCGAGGTCGGAAACGCCGCTGCCTGCGCAAGAGGTGCATGAAGTGTCCGGCTGTAAGAAATCTGATGAAGCATGCACAGACGACGTATCGGTGACGTTGAGCCAGGGGAATGCAGTGAAGAGCAGTACGGATATGCAAATATCTCGTATTGTCCGCATGGCAATGAAGCGACAGCCGGACCTCAGTGAGACCGAGATCCGAGAGGCTCTAAGTCATTTGCGCCTCACGAAAGGTGGATTTTCAGGCATGACCTTTAGCGCCATCGTGGATCTTGCGCTCGGGCAACTGAAAGCCGGCATGGATGACTGAGTGAAGGCATGTGAAGGCGTACCACGGACAATTCGGCCCTCTATGAAAAACTAGCTCAGCAAGTTGCATGCAGCGACGTGAGAAAGTGCGATAGTGAAGCAATTTTCTTGCTTTCTTTCCAATTTTTGTCTGTTTTTATAACTTCATATAATAATCTATGCTGTTAAGCTTTACCCCTTCCATTTTTTAGGCAACTTTCCCTACATAAATTGTTTGTCTCTTCTGCTCTTTGTGTAACATTGTTCTGATGTATATATTACACTACTGCTGCTGGGGTTGGGGGGAGGAGGTTCAGCGTATATATATACCGAAAATTCGGCGGGTTCCTCGTACATTAGGAAAGTGGTGTCATGCGAAGCATGCGAATGGGAGGCGACTGTGGGAAATGTTACGATGTGCCTCTAAGAATATGTACAAACGCACGCACAGACATACGTTTAAAGGCGTATATGTTTAAAGGCGTATTTAAATTTCCGTACCTATGCCCATGACAACATGGAAATTAGAAACAACTGAAGCGGTAAGCTGATATAAAGCGCTTGTGCTCGTGAGCGTGGTATATCCCTGGACACCGCTACATTAATCAACTTCAACGGATGGTTCCTAACTACAATCGACATTATCCCGACGCGAGGGCTATATCGTAGGAGTACAAATGTAATGTTTATGAAATGGGTAGCCAGAACTGCAGCCACAATTGATGTTTTGTTTACTTGAAAAGCAGTTACAAGACCTAGCGTGGCTATGTAGAAAACACTTGATTGCCACGCATTACACTGGGGCTCGATTCCTGCTGGAACCCTGATATTGATTCTTCTTCTTCTCCTGTGACGGCTCATACCCAATGCAGGGAATTGGCCGAGTGGTGCAGGAATTTCTTCAGTATATATGCTTAACTCATAGCCCCGCCATGGTGGTCATAAGGTATAATCGGCTGCTGACCCGCAGGTCGGTGGATCGAATACCGGCTGCGGCGGCTGCATTGTCAACAGAGGCGAAAATTCTGTAGGCCTGCGTGCTCAGATTTCGGTGCACGTTAAATAACCCCAGGTGGTCGAAATTTCCTGAGCCCTTCACTACAGCATCTCTCGTAATCATATATGGTGGTTTTGAGACGTTAAAGCCCACATCTCAATCAGCATACTGCTCATATAACCTAGAAATAACTAATATAACAAATTTCAGTATGAGGTATTATTGAGATATTTAAAAGAGGAAGAATTTAACTAGATATTCTTCTAGACTGATTGATAAATTCTTCTATAGCGAAGAAAAAAATTCCTGGTACTGTAGCCCCGAATAAAGGAGCCGAAAGGAAAATACAACTGATTCTGATATTTCCAGACCCAGATATCGAAGAGGGGATGCTATTAATTTTCTCCTCAATGACGAGAACCGGCAACAAGATAAAAGGTAATGAGTAATGGTTCCCTCCTCATTACACAAGAGACACGGAGAGAAAATCACTCGACCTATGCTGGTAGAAATTGAGGGAGGTGAAGTGGCAGCGAAATTTGGTCATAGCCACTTTCATTACTCTCGACCTCGAGAAATCAATGCACTAGAAAAATAAGAGATGCTTATATTCTTCGCATCGGCGGGTCAACGCTTTCGATGTCAGCATTTTCTTTACGCTCACGCATTGAAATTACCCACGTGTGTTCTCGACATTCCTGTCAATCACCTCTGGCGTATACCCGCATACCTGTGGCTTATACCCGCCCGCGGTAATGCGCCATACGTCTGGCAGAAAGGTTTTGACGACGCACGCGCCGGAATCGTGACATTATTCATGTCATGACGAGTGAGTCGTATTTGTCAAACCATTCACTCTCCCATACTTATTTGGTTTATCCCAGGTAAAGGGGTGATCACGAGAGCACCCTTATGTAGGTGGCTTGTAGAGATAGATAGATAGATAGATAGATAGATAGATAGATAGATAGATAGATAGATAGATAGATAGATAGATAGATAGATAGATAGATAGATAGATAGATAGATAGATAGATAGATAGATAGATTAGTGCCAAACAAAGTGGGAGAATCGCGTAGCTATGTAAAGTAAAGTATAACAACGGGGTGGAAAAGGGAAGTGTACATGAGGTACCTCCTTACGCGTTCTTCACACCTCGAGAAGTTTGGACTTGCGTGCTCGCTGCAGCGAGTGACTCCCGGCTATCCACACCTAATGTGCCGAGCTGTGCTGCTTGACTTGATCCGATGCAGATGACCGGTTAGTGACAGTGTCGCGTTTCGTTTTCCTGGCAGTTGCAGGATGCACAGCGAGCTTAAACGCCTTCCATGCACAGCCGCCCATCTCCCCTACGGGGCCTGTCCACACATTTTCATAATATTTTTGGGTGTTGAAGACAGTTTAGAGATCTGCCTATCAACTACTTGT